>NW_027596819.1:0-151645 GCF_964194155.1 Cetorhinus maximus
ATGAAAAACACCAAAAAATTCAACAACAGCAACATTGATAAATACCAACAAATTCAACAGCAACCTCAACTTTTAAAAGAAGAGAAAAAGTTCAAAAAAATCATGGATAACAACAACAAATTAAACAACAACCTCAAGATTAAATAATACAAAAAAGTTCAAAAAATAACATTGATAACACCAACAAATTCAACAACAACCTCAACATTGAAAAATACAAAAAGTTCAAAAAATAGCATTGATAACACCTACGAGTTCAACAACAAACTCAATCTTGAAAATCACCAACAGATTCTACAACAACCTCAACATTGAAAAACACCAACAAATTCAACAACAACCTCAACTTTTAAAAGTACAAAAATGTTTAAAAAAAACATTGATAACACCAACAAATTAAACAACAAACTCAATCTTGAAAATCACCAACAAATTCTGCAACAACCTCAACATTGAAAAACGAAAACAAATTCAACAACACCCTCAACATTGAATAACGCAAACAAATTTAACAACAACCTCAACATTGAAAAACACCAACAAATTGAACAACAACCTCAAGTTATAAAAGAAGAGAAAATTTTATAAAAAACATTGATAACACCAACAAATTCAACAACAACCTCAACCTTGACTAACGCCAACAAATTTAACAACAACCTCAAAATTGATGACGACAAAAAATTTCAAAAGATAACATTGATAACACCTACAAATTCAACAACAAACTCAATATTGAAAATCACCAACAAATTCAACAACAACCTAAACATTGAAAAACACCAACAAATTCAACAACAACCTCAACTTTATAAAGAACAAAAAAAGTTCAATAAAAACATTGATAACACCAAGAAATTCAACAACAACCTCAACATTGAAAGACACCAACAAATTCAATAACCACCTCAATATTGAAAGACACCAACAAATTAAACAACAACCTCAACATTAAAAATCACCAACAAATTCAACAACCTAAATATTGTAAATCAGCGACAAATTCAAAAACAGCCTCAACATTGAAAAATACAAAAAAGTTCAAAAAATAACATTGATAACACCAACAAATTCAACAAAAACCTCAACATTGAAAATAACCAACAAATTCAACAACAACCTCAACATTGAAAAACACCAACAAATTAAACAACCTCAACATTGAAAAACACCAACAAATGCAACAACCTCAACATTGAAAAATACCAACAAATTCAACAACAACCTCAACATTGAAAAATACAAAAAAGTTCAAAAGATAACATTGATAATACCAACAAATTCAACAACAACCTCAATATTGAAAATCACCAACAAATTCAACAACAACCTCAAAATTGAAAAACACCACCGAATTCAACAACAACCCTAATATTGAAAGACACCAACAAGTTCAACAACGACCTCAACATTGAAAATCACCTAAAAATTCAACATCAACCTCCACATTGAAAAACACCAACAAATTCAAAAAAAACCTCAACATTGAAATAAACTAACAATTTCAACAACAGCCTCAACATTGAAAGACGCCAACAAATTCAATAACAACCTCAATATTGAAAGACACCAACAAATTCAACAACAACCTCAACATTGAAAATCACCAACAAATTCAAACAACATAAATATTGTAAATCAGCGACAAATTCAACAGCAACCTCAATATTGAAAAATACAAAAAAGTTCAAATAATAACATTGATAACACCAACAAATTCAACAACAACCTCAACATTGAAAAACAGAAACAAATTCAACAACAACCTCACCAATGAAAAACACCAACAAATTCAACAACCTCAGCATTGAAAAACACCAACATATTCAACAACAAACCTCAATATTGAAAGACACCAACAAATTCAACAACAAACTCAACATTTAAAATGACCAACCAATTCAACAACTTCAATATTGAAAATCATCAACAAATTCAACAACAACCTCAACATTGAAAAACATCAAAAATTCAACATGAACCACAATATTGAAAATCACCAACAAATTCAACAACAACCGCAACATTGAAAAACACCAACAAATTCAACAGCAAACTCAACTTTTAAAAGAAGTGAAAAATTTAAAAAAAAACATGGATAACAACAACAAATTAAACAACAACCTCAACATTAAATAATGCAAAAAAGTTCAAAAAATAACATTGATAACACCAACAAATTCAACAACAACCTCAACATTGAAAAATACAAAAAGTTCAAAAAATAGCATTGATAACACCTACGAATTCAACAACAAACTCAATCTTGAAAATCACCAACAAATTCTACAACAACATCAACATTGAAAAACACCAAGAAATTCAACAACAACCTCAACTTTTAAAAGTACAAAAAAGTTTAAAAAAAACATTGATAACACCATCAAATTAAACAACAAACTCAATCATAAAAATAACCAACAAATTCTACAACAACCTCAACATTGAAAAACGATAACAAATTCAACAACAACCTCAACATTGAGTAGCGCAAACAAATATCACAACAACCTCAACATTGAAAAACACCAACAAATTGAACAACAACCTCAAGTTTTAAAAGATAAAATTTTCTAAAAAACATTGATAACACCAACAAATTCAATAACAACCTCAACCTTGACTAACGCCAACAAATTTAAGAACAACCTCAAAATTGATAACGACAAAAAATTTCAAAAGATAACATTGATAACACCTACAAATTCAACAACAAACTCAATATTGAAAATCACCAACAAATTCAACAACCTCAACATTGAAAAACGCCAACAAATTCAACAACCTCACATTGAAAAGTACTAACAAATTCAACAACAACATCAACATTGAAAAATACAAAAAAGTTGAGAAAAGAACATTGATTGTACCAACAATTTCAACAACCACCTCAATATTGAAAAACGAAAACAAATTCAACAACAACCTCTACATTGAATAACGCAAACTAATTTAACAACAACCTCAACATTGAAAAACACCAACAAATAGAGCAACAACCTCAAGTTTTAAAAGAGAAAATTTTCTAAAAAACATTGATAACACCAACAAATTCAACAACAAATTCAACCTTGACTAACGCCAACAAATTTAACAACAACCTCAAAATTGAAAACGACAAAAAATTTCAAAAGATAACATTGATAACACCTACAAATTCAACAACAAACTCAATATTGAAAATCACCAACAAATTGAACAGCAACCTCAACATTGAAAAACACCAAAAATTCAACAACATCAACATTGAAAAGTACTAACTAATTCAACAACAACCTCAACATTAAAAAATACAAAAAAATTCAAAAAATAAAATTGATAGTACCAACAAATTCAACAACAACCTTAATATTGAAAATCACCAACAAAATCAACAGCAACCTCAACATTGAAAAACACCAACAAATTCAACAACAAACTCAATATTGAATGACACCAACAAGTTCAACAACGACCTCAACAGTGAAAATCAGCAACAAATTCAAAAAAAACCTCAATATTGAAAATCACCAACAAATTCAACATCAACCTCAACGGTGAAAAACACCAACAAATTCAACAACAAGCTCAGCATTGAAAAATACTTAAAATTTCAAAAACAACATCAGCATTGAACAACACCAACAAATTCAACAACAACCTCAACATTGAATAATACAAAAAGTTCAAAAAATAACATTCATAACACCAAAGAATTCAACATCAAACTCAACATTGAAAATCAACAACAAATTCAACAACAACCTCAACATTGAAAAACACCAACAAATTCAACAACAAACTCAACATTGTAAAACACCAACAAATTCAACAACCTCAACTTTTAAAAGTAAAAACAAGTTTAAATAAAACATTGATAACACCAAAAAATTCAACAACAAAATCAATATTGAAAATCACCAACAAATTCTACAACAACCTCAACATTGAAAAATGCAAACAAATTTAACAACAACCTCAACATTGAAAAACACCAACAATTTGAACAACAACCTCAAGTTTAAAAGAGAAAATTTTCAAAAAAATCATTGAGAACACCTACAAATTCAACAACAAACTCAAAATTGAAAACGACAAAAAATTTCAAAAGATAACATTGATTACACCAACAAATTCAACAACAAACTCAAGATTGAAAATCACCAACAAATTCAACAACAACCTCAACATTGAAAAACACCAAGAAATTCAACAAACTCAACATTGAAAAACACCAAAAAATTCAACAACCTCAACATTGAAAAGTACCAACAAATTCAACAACAACCTCAACATTGAAAAATACAAAAAAGTTTAAAAAATAACATTGATAATACCAACAAATTCAACAACAACCTCAACATTGAAAAACACCAACAAATTCAACAACAACCTCAATATTGAAAGACACCAACAAGTTCAACAACGACCTCAACATTGAAAATCAGCAACAAATTCAACAACAATCTCAACATTGAAAAACGCAATCAAATTGAACAACAACATCAATATTGAAAATCAACAACAAATTACACATCAACCTCAACATTGAAAAACACCAACAAATTCAACAACAACCTCAACATTGAAAAAAACTTAAAATTTCAACAACAACCTCAACATTGAAAATCATCAACAAATTCAACAACATCAATATTGAAAATCACCAACAAATTCAACAGAAACCATAACATTGAAAAACGCCAACAAATTCAAAAACAACCTCAATATTGAAAATCACCAACAAATTCAACATCAACCTCAACATTGAAAAACACCAACAAATTCAACAACAACCTCAACATTGAAAAAAACCAACAAATTCAACAACAATCTCAACTTTCAAAAATACAAAAATGTTCGAAAAATAACATTGATAACTCCAAGAATTCAAAACAACCTCAATTTTGAAAATCACCTACAAATTCAACAACATCCTCAACATTGAAAAACAGCATCAAATTCAACAACAACCTCAACATTGAAAAATATAAAAAAAGTTCAAAAAATCACATTGATAATACCAACATATTCAACAACAACCTCAATATTGAAAATCACCAACAAATTCAACAACAACTTCAGCATTGAAAAACACCAACAAATTCAACAACCTCAACATTGAAAAGTACCAACTAATTCAACAACAACCTCAACATTGAAAAATACAAAAAAGTTCAAAAAATAACATTGATAATACCATCAAATTCAACAACAAACTCAATATTAATAATCACCAACAAAATCAACAACAACCTCAACATTGAAAAGTACCAACTAATTCAACAACAACCTCAACATTGAAAAATACAAAAAAGTTCAAAAAATAACATTGATAATAACATCAAATTCAACAACAACCTCAATATTAATAATCACCAACAAATTAAACAACAACCTCAACATTGAAATACAACAACAAATTCAATATCAACCTCAATATTGAAAGACACCAACAAGTAGAACAACGACCTCAACTTTGAAAATCAGCCACAAATTCATCAACAATCTCAACATTGAAAAACTGCAAAAAATTCAACAACAACCTCAATATTGAAAATCACCATCAAATTCAACATCATCCTCGCTCAACATTGAAAAACACCAACAAATTCAACAACCATCACAACATTGAAAAACGCAAACAAATTCAACAACAACCGCAATATTGAAAATCACCAACAATTTCAACAACAAGCTCAACCTTGAAAAACACCAACAAATTCAACAACAACCTCAAAATTGAAAAACACCAACAAATTCAACAACAACCTCAACATTGAAATTCACCAACAAATTCAACAACAGCAATATTGAAAATCACCAGCAAATGCAACAGGAACCACAACCTTGAAAAACGTCAACAAATTCAACAAGAACCTCAATATTGAAAATCACCAACAAATTCGACAACAACCTCAACATTGAAAAAAACCAATAAATTCAACAACAATCTCAACTTTCAAAAATGCAAAGAAGTTCAAAAAATAACATTGATAACACGAAAAATCCAACAACAACCTCAATATTGAAAATCACCTACAAATTCAACAACAACCTCAACATTGAAAGACAGCAACAAATTCAACAACAACCTCAATATTGAAAATCACCAACAAATTCAACAATAACTTCAGCATTGAAAAACATGAACAAATTGAACAACCTCAACATTGAAAAGTACAAAAAAATTCAACAACAACCTCAACATTGAAAAATACAAAAAAGTTCAAAAAATAACATTGATAATACCATCAAATTCAACAACAACCTCAATATTAACAATCACCAACAAATTCAACAACAACCTCAACATTGAAAAACACCAACAAACTCAACAACAACCTCAACTTTTAAAAGAAGTGAAAAAGTTCTATAAAAACATTGATAACACCAAGAAATTCAACAACAGCCTCAACATTGAAAGACGCCAACAAATTCAATAACAACCTCAATATTGAAAGACACCAACAAATTCAACAACAACCTCAACATTGAAAATCACCAACAAATTCAAACAACATCAATATTGAAAATCAGCAACAAATTCAACAACAACCTCAATATTGAAAAATACAAAAAAGTTGAAATAACAACATTGATAACACCAACAAATTCAACAACATCCTCAACATTGAAAAACAGAAACAAATTCAACAACAACCTCAACAATGAAAAACACCAAGAAATTCAACAACCTCAGCATTGAAAAACACCAACATATTGAACAACAAATCTCAATATTGAAAGACACCAACAAATTCAACAACAACCTCAACATTGAAAAACATCAAAAATTCAACATGAACCACAATATTGAAAATCACCAACAAATTCAACAACAACCGCAACATTGAAAAACACCAAAAAATTCAATAACCACAACATTTATAAATACCAACAAATTCAACAGCATCCTCAACTTTTAAAAGAAGAGTAAAAGTTCAAAAAAAACATGGATAACAACAACAAATTAAACAACAACCTCAACATTAAATAATGCAAAAAAGTTAAAAAATAACATTGATAACACCATCAAATTCAACAACCACCACAACATTGAAAAATACAAAAAGGTCAAAAAATAGGAATAATAACACATACGATTTCAACAACAAACTCAATCTTGAAAATCACCAACAAATTCTACAACAACCTCAACATTGAAAAACACCAACAAATTCAACAACAACCTCAACTTTTAAAACTACAAAAAAGTTTAAAAAAAACACTGATAACACCAACAAATTAAACAACAAACTCAATCTTGAAAATCAACAACAAATTCTACAACAACCTCAACATTGAGAAACGAAAACAAATTCAACAACAACCTCAACATTGAATAACGCAAACGAATTTAACAACAACCTCAACATTGAAAAACACCAACAAATTGAACAACAACCTCAACCTTGACTAACGCCAACAAATTTAACAACAACCTCAAAATTGATAACGACAAAAAATTTCAAAAGATAACATTGAAAACACCTACAAATTCAACAACAATCTCAATATTGAAAATCACCAACAAATTCAACAACAACCTCAACAATGAAAAACAACAACAAATTCAACAAACTCAACATTGAAAAACACCAACAAATTCAACAATCTCAACATTGAAAAGTACTAACAAATTCAACAACAACATCAACATTGAAAAATACAAAAAAGTTGAAAAAAGAACATTGATAGTACCAACAGAATCAACAACAACCTCAATATTGAAAAACGAAAACAAATTCAACAACAACCTCTACATTGAATAACGCAAACTAATTTAAGAACAATCTCAACATTGAAAAACACCAACAAATTGATCAACAACCTCAAGTTTTAAAAGAGAAAATTTTCTAAAAAACATTGATAACAACAACAAATTCAACAACAACCTCAACCTTGACTAACGCCAACAAATTTAACAACAACCTCAAAATTGAAAACGACAAAAAATTTCAAAAGATAACATTGATAACACCTACAAATTCAACAACAAACTCAATATTGAAAATCACCAACAAATTCAACAGCAACCTCAACATTGAAAAACACCAACAAATTCAACAACAAACTCAATATTGAAAGACACCAACAAGTTCAACAACGACCTCAACATAGAAAATCACCAACAAATTCAACAACAATCTCAACATTGAAAAACTGCAAAAAATTCAACAACAACCTCAATATTGAAAATCACCATCAAATTCAACATCATCCTCGCTCAACATTGAAAAACACCAACAAATTCAACAACCATCACAACATTGAAAAACGCAAACAAATTCAACAACAACCGCAATATTGAAAATCACCAACAATTTCAACAACAAGCTCAACCTTGAAAAACACCAACAAATTCAACAACAACCTCAAAATTGAAAAACACCAACAAATTCAACAACAACCTCAACATTGAAATTCACCAAAAAACTCAACAACAGCAATATTGAAAATCACCAACAAATGCAACAGGAACCACAACCTTGAAAAACGTCAACAAATTCAACAAGAACCTCAATATTGAAAATCACCAACAAATTCGACAACAACCTCAACATTGAAAAAAACCAATAAATTCAACAACAATCTCAACTTTCAAAAATGCAAAGAAGTTCAAAAAATAACATTGATAACACGAAAAATCCAACAACAACCTCAATATTGAAAATCACCTACAAATTCAACAACAACCTCAACATTGAAAGACAGCAACAAATTCAACAACAACCTCAATATTGAAAATCACCAACAAATTCAACAATAACTTCAGCATTGAAAAACATGAACAAATTGAACAACCTCAACATTGAAAAGTACAAAAAAATTCAACAACAACCTCAACATTGAAAAATACAAAAAAGTTCAAAAAATAACATTGATAATACCATCAAATTCAACAACAACCTCAATATTAACAATCACCAACAAATTCAACAACAACCTCAACATTGAAAAACACCAACAAACTCAACAACAACCTCAACTTTTAAAAGAAGTGAAAAAGTTCTATAAAAACATTGATAACACCAAGAAATTCAACAACAGCCTCAACATTGAAAGACGCCAACAAATTCAATAACAACCTCAATATTGAAAGACACCAACAAATTCAACAACAACCTCAACATTGAAAATCACCAACAAATTCAAACAACATCAATATTGAAAATCAGCAACAAATTCAACAACAACCTCAATATTGAAAAATACAAAAAAGTTGAAATAACAACATTGATAACACCAACAAATTCAACAACAACCTCAACATTGAAAAACAGAAACAAATTCAACAACAACCTCAACAATGAAAAACACCAAGAAATTCAACAACCTCAGCATTGAAAAACACCAACATATTGAACAACAAATCTCAATATTGAAAGACACCAACAAATTCAACAACCGCAACATTGATAAATACCAACAAATTCAACAGCATCCTCAACTTTTAAAAGAAGAGTAAAAGTTCAAAAAAAACATGGATAACAACAACAAATTAAACAACAACCTCAACATTAAATAATGCAAAAAAGTTAAAAAATAACATTGATAACACCATCAAATTCAACAACCACCACAACATTGAAAAATACAAAAAGGTCAAAAAATAGGAATAATAACACATACGAGTTCAACAACAAACTCAATCTTGAAAATCACCAACAAATTCTACAACAACCTCAACATTGAAAAACACCAACAAATTCAACAACAACCTCAACTTTTAAAACTACAAAAAAGTTTAAAAAAAACACTGATAACACCAACAAATTAAACAACAAACTCAATCTTGAAAATCACCAACAAATTCTACAACAACCTCAACATTGAAAAACGAAAACAAATTCAACA
This sequence comes from Cetorhinus maximus, assembly GCF_964194155.1. Classification (NCBI taxonomy): domain Eukaryota; kingdom Metazoa; phylum Chordata; class Chondrichthyes; order Lamniformes; family Cetorhinidae; genus Cetorhinus; species Cetorhinus maximus. Next base: position 9,841 of record NW_027596819.1, read on the forward strand.
ACAACCTCAACATTGAATAACGCAAACGAATTTAACAACAACCTCAACATTGAAAAACACCAACAAATTGAACAACAACCTCAACCTTGACTAACGCCAACAAATTTAACAACAACCTCAAAATTGATAACGACAAAAAATTTCAAAAGATAACATTGAAAACACCTACAAATTCAACAACAATCTCAATATTGAAAATCACCAACAAATTCAACAACAACCTCAACATTGAAAAACAACAACAAATTCAACAAACTCAACATTGAAAAACACCAACAAATTCAACAATCTCAACATTGAAAAGTACTAACAAATTCAACAACAACATCAACATTGAAAAATACAAAAAAGTTGAAAAAAGAACATTGATAGTACCAACAGAATCAACAACAACCTCAATATTGAAAAACGAAAACAAATTCAACAACAACCTCTACATTGAATAACGCAAACTAATTTAAGAACAAACTCAATATTGAAAATCACCAACAAATTCAACAGCAACCTCAACATTGAAAAACACCAACAAATTCAACAACAAACTCAATATTGAAAGACACCAACAAGTTCAACAACGACCTCAACATAGAAAATCAGCAAGAAATTCAACAACAATCTCAACATTGAAAAACGCCAACAAATTCAAAAACAACCTCAATATTGAAAATCACCAACAAATTCAACATCAACCTCAACATAGAAAAACACCAACAAATTCAACAACAACCTCAACATTGAAAAACACCAACAAATTCAACAACAACCTCAACTTTTAAAGGAAGAGAAAAAGTTCAAAAATAACATTCATAACACCAACAAATTCAACAACAACCTCAACATTGAAAAATACAAAATGTTCAAAAAATAACATTGATAACACCAACGAATTCAACATCAAACTCAACATTGAAAAACACCAACAAATTCAACAACAACCTCAACATTGAAAAACACCAATAAATTCAACAACAACCTCAACATGGAAAAAAAAACAAATTCAACAACAAACTCAACATTGTAAAACACCAACAAATTCAACAACCTCAACTTTTAAAAGTAAAAACAAGTTTAAATAAAACATTGATAACACCAACAAATTCAACAACAAAATCAATATTGAAAATCACCAACAAATTCTACCACAACCTCAGCATTGAAAAACGACAACTAATTCAACAACAACCTCAACATTGAAAAACGCAAACAAATTTAACAACAACCTCAACATTGAAAATCACCAACAAATTGAACAACAACCTCAAGTTTTAAAAGAAGAGAAAATTTTCAAAAAAACATTGAGAACATCTACAAATTCAACAACAACCACAACCTTGACAAACGCCAACAAATTCAACAACAACCTCAAAATTGAAAACGACAAAAAATTTCAAAAGATAGCATTGATTACACAAATTCAACAACAAACTCAGGATTGAAAATCACCAACAAATTCAACAACAACCTCAACATTCAAAAACACCAAGAAATTCAACAAACTCAACATTGAAAAACACCAGCAAATTCAACAACCTCAACATTGAAAAGTACCAACAAATTCAACAACAACCTCAACATTGAAAAATACAAAAAAGTTCAAAAAATAACATTGATAATAGAAAAAATTTGACAACCACCTCAACATTGAAAAACACCAACAAATTCAACAACAACCTCAATATTGAAAGACACCAACAAGTTCAACAACGATTTCAACATTGAAAATCATTAACAAATTCAACAACATCCTCAACCTTGACAAACGCCAACAAATTCAACAACCTCAAAATTGAAAACGACAAAAAATTTCAAAAGATAACATTGATTACACCAACAAATTCAACAACAAACTCAAGATTGAAAATCACCAACAAATTCAACAACAACCTCAACATTGAAAAACACCAAGAAATTCAACAAACTCAACATTGAAAAACAACAGCAAATTCAACAACCTCAACATTGAAAAGTACCAACAAATTCAACAATAACCTCAACATTGAAAAATACAATAAAGTTCAAAAAATAACATTGATAATGCCAACAAATTCAACAACAACCTCAACATTGAAAAACACCAACAAATTCAACAACAACCTCAATACTGAAAGACACCAATAAGTTCAACAACGACCTCAACATTGAAAATCAGTAACAAATTCAACAACAATCTCAACATTGAAAAACGCCAACAAATTCAACAACAACATCAATATTGAAAATCAACAACAAATTCAACAACAACCTCAACATTGAAAAACACCAACAAATTCAACAATCTCAACATTGAAAAGTACTAACAAATTCAACAACAACATCAACATTGAAAAATACAAAAAAGTTGAAAAAAGAACATTGATAGTACCAACAGAATCAACAACAACCTCAATATTGAAAAACGAAAACATATTCAACAACAACCTCTACATTGAATAACGCAAACTAATTTAAGAACAATCTCAACATTGAAAAACACCAACAAATTGATCAACAACCTCAAGTTTTAAAAGAGAAAAAATTCTAAAAAACATTGATAACAACAACAAATTCAACAACAACCTCAACCTTGACTAACGCCAACAAATTTAACAACAACCTCAAAATTGAAAACTACAAAAAATTTCAAAAGATAACATTGATAACACCTACAAATTCAACAACAAACTCAATATTGAAAATCACCAACAAATTCAACAGCAACCTCAACATTGAAAAACACCAACAAATTCAACAACAACCTCAACATTGAAAAATACAAAATGTTCAAAAAATAACATTGATAACACCAACGAATTCAACATCAAACTCAACATTGAAAAACACCAACAAATTCAACAACAACCTCAACATTGAAAAACACCAATAAATTCAACAACAACCTCAACATGGAAAAAAAAACAACAAATTCAACAACAAACTCAACATTGTAAAACACCAACAAATTCAACAACCTCAACTTTGAAAAGTAAAAACAAGTTTAAATAAAACATTGATAACACCAACAAATTCAACAACAAAATCAATATTGAAAATCACCAACAAATTCTACCACAACCTCAGCATTGAAAAACGACAACAAATTCAACAACAACCTCAACATTGAAAAACGCAAACAAATTTAACAACAACCTCAACATTGAAAAACACCAACAAATTGAACAACAACCTCAAGTTTTAAAAGAAGAGAAAATTTTCAAAAAAACATTGAGAACATCTACAAATTCAACAACAACCACAACCTTGACAAACGCCAACAAATTCAACAACAACCTCAAAATTGAAAACGACAAAAAATTTCAAAAGATAGCATTGATTACACCAACAAATTCAACAACAAACTCAGGATTGAAAATCACCAACAAATTCAACAACAACCTCAACATTGAAAAACACCAAGAAATTCAACAAACTCAACATTGAAAAACACCAGCAAATTCAACAACCTCAACATTGAAAAGAACCAACAAATTCAACAACAACCTCAACATTGAAAAATACAAAAAAGTTCAAAAAATAACATTGATAATAGAAACAAATTTGACAACAACCTCAACATTGAAAAACACCAACAAATTCAACAACAACCTCAATATTGAAAGACACCAACAAGTTCAACAACGATTTCAACATTGAAAATCATTAACAAATTCAACAACATCCTCAACCTTGACAAACGCCAACAAATTCAACAACCTCAAAATTGAAAACGACAAAAAATTTCAAAAGATAACATTGATTACACCAACAAATTCAACAACAAACTCAAGATTGAAAATCACCAACAAATTCAACAACAACCTCAACATTGAAAAACACCAAGAAATTCAACAAACTCAACATTGAAAAACACCAGCAAATTCAACAACCTCAACATTGAAAAGTACCAACAATTTCAACAATAACCTCAACATTGAAAAATACAATAAAGTTCAAAAAATAACATTGATAATGCCAACAAATTCAACAACAACCTCAACATTGAAAAACACCAACAAATTCAACAACAACCTCAATACTGAAAGACACCAACAAGTTCAACAACGACCTCAACATTGAAAATCAGTAACAAATTCAACAACAATCTCAACATTGAAAAACGCCAACAAATTCAACAACAACATCAATATTGAAAATCAACAACAAATTCAACAACAACCTCAATACTGAAAGACACCAACAAGTTCAACAACGACCTCAACATTGAAAATCAGTAACAAATTCAACAACAAGCTCAACATTGAAAAACTCCAACAAATTCAACAACAACCTCAACTTTTAAAAAAAGCGAAATAATAACATTGATAACACCAAGAAATTCAACAACAACCTCAACATTGAAAATCATAAACAAATTCAACAGAAACCATAACATTGAAAAACGCCAACAAATTCAAAAAGAAACTCAATATTGAAAATCACCAACAAATTCAACAACAACTTCAACATTGAAAAACATCAACAAATTCAACAACAACCACAACATTGAAAAAAACCAACAAATTAAACAACAATCTCAACTTTCAAAAATACAAAAAAGTTCGAAAAATTACATTGATAACACCAAAAATTCAACAACAACCTCAATTTTGAAAATCACCTACACATTCAACAACACCCTCAACATTGAAAAACAGCATCAAATTCAACAACAACCTAAACATTGAAAAATATAAAAAAAGTTCAAAAAATAACATTGATATTACCAACATATTCAACAACAACCTCAATATTGAAAATCTCCAACAAATTCAACAACAACTTCAGCATTGAAAAACACCAACAAATTCAACAACCTCAACATTGAAAAGTACCAACTAATTCAACAACAACCTCAACATTGAAAAATACAAAAAAGTTCAAAAAATAACATTGATAATACCATCAAATTCAACAACAACCTCAATATTAATAATCACCAACAAATTCAACAACAACCTCAATATTGAAAGACACCAACAAGTTCAACAATGACCTCAACTTTGAAAATCAACCACAAATTCAACAACAATCTCAACATTGAAAAACATAAACAAATTCAGCAAAAACCTCAATATTGAAAATCACCAACAATTTCAACAACAAGCCCAACATTGAAAAACACCAACAAATTGAACAACAACCTCAACATATAAAAGGAGAGAAAAATTTCAAAAATAACATTGATAACACCAAGAAATTCAACAACAACCGCAACATTGAAAAACACCAACAAATTCAACAACAACCTCAACATTGAAAATGACCAAGAAATTCAACAACAGCAATATTGAAAATCACAAATAAATTCAACAGTAACCTCAACATTGAAAAACGCCAACAAATTCAACAAGAACCTCAATATTGAAAATTACCAACAAATTCACAACAACCTCAACATTGAAAAACACCAACAAATTCAACAACAACCTCAACATTGAAAAATACAAAGAAGTTCAAAAAATAACATTGATAACACCAAAAATTCAACAACAACCACAATATTGAAAATCACCTACAAATTCAACAACAACCTCAACATTGAAAAACAGCAACAAATTCAACAACAACCTCAACAATCAAAAAAAGCAAAAAATTCAACAGCCTCGCCATTGAAAAGTACCATCAAAATCAACAAACACAACTTTTAAAAGAAGAGAAAAAGTTAAAAAAAACATTGATAACACCAACAAATTCAACAACAACCTCAACATTGAAAAACAGCAACAAATTCAACAACAACCTCAATATTGAAAAACACGAACAAATTCAACAATAAACTCAACATTGAAAAACACCAACAAATTCAACAACAACCTCAATATTGAAAGACACCAACAAGTTCAACAACGATCTCAACATTGAAAATCAGCAACAAATTCAACAACATCCTCATCCTTGACAAACGCCAACAAATTCAACAACCTCAAAATTGAAAACGACAAAAAATTTCAAAAGATAACATTGATTACACCAACAACTTCAACAACAAACTCAAGATTGAAAATCACCAACAAATTCAACAACAACCTCAACATTGAAAAACACCAAGAAATTCAACAAACTCAACATTGAAAAACACCAGCAAATTCAACAACCAAAACATTGAAAAGTACCAACAAATTCAACAACAACCTCAACATTGAAAAGTACAATAAAGTTCAAAAAATAACATTGATAATGCCAACAAATTCAACAACAACCTCAACATTGAAAAACACCAACAAATTCAACAACAACCTCAATACTGAAAGACACCAACAAGTTCAACAACGACCTCAACATTGAAAATCAGTAACAAATTCAACAACAATCTCAACATTGAAAAACGCGAACAAATTCAACAACAACATCAATATTGAAAATCAACAACAAATTCAACATCAACCTTTCCATTGAAAAACACCAACAAATTCAACAGCAACCTGAACATTGAAAAAAACTTAAAATTTCAACAACAAGCTCAACATTGAAAATCTCCAACAAATTCAACAACAACCTCAACTTTTAAAAAAAGAGAAATAAGAACATTGATATCACCAAGAAATTCAACAACAACCTCAACATTGAAAATCACCAACAAATTCAACAACATCAATATTGAAAATCACCAACAAATTCAACAGAAACCATAACATTGAAAAACGGCAACAAATTCAAAAAGAAACTCAATATTGAAAATCACCAACAAATTCAACAACAACCTCAACATTGAAAAACATCAACAAATTCAACAACAACCACAACATCGAAAAAAACCAACAAATGAAACAACAATCTCAACTTTCAAAAATACAAAAAAGTTCGAAAAATATCATTGATAACACCAAAAATTCAACAACAACCTCAATTTTGAAAATCACCTACAAATTCAACAACACCCTCAACATTGAAAAACAGCATCAAATTCAACAACAACCTAAACATTGAAAAATATAAAAAAAGTTCAAAAAATAACATTGATATTACCAACATATTCAACAACAACCTCAATATTGAAAATCTCCAACAAATTCAACAACAACTTCAGCATTGAAAAACACCAACAAATTCAACAACCTCAACATTGAAAAGTACCAACTAATTCAACAACAACCTCAACATTGAAAAATACAAAAAGTAACATTGATAATACCATCAAATTCAGCAACAACCTCAATTTAATAATCACCAACAAATTCAAAAACAACCTCAATATTGAAAGACACCAACAAGTTCAACAATGACCTCCACTTTGAAAATCAACCACAAATTCAACAACAATCTCAACATTGAAAAACGTCAACAAATTCAACAACAACCTCAATATTGAAAATCACCAACAAATTTAACATCAACCTCCCTCAATATTCAAAAACACCAACAATTTCAACAACAAGCCCAACATTGAAAAACACCAACAAATTGAACAACAACCTCAACATATAAAAGGAGAGTAAAATTTCAAAAATAACATTGATAACACCAAGAAATTCAACAACAACCTCAACATTGAAAAACACCAACAAATTCAACAACAAACTCAACATTGAAAATCACCAAGAAATTCAACAACAGCAATATTGAAAATCACAAACAAATTCAACAGTAACCACAACAATGAAAAACGCCAACAAATTCAACAAGAACCTCAATATTGAAAATTACCAACAAATTCAAAAACAACCTCAACATTGAAAATTACCAACAAATTCAACAACAATCTCAACTTTAAAAAATACAAAGAAGTTCAAAAAATAACATTGATAACACCAAAAATTCAACAACAAGCTCAACACTGAAAATCACTAACAAATTCAACAACAACCTCAACATTGAAAAACGCCAACAATTTCAACAACAAAGTCAATATTGAAAATCATCAACAAATTCAACAACAAACTCAGCATTAAAAAAAACCAACAAATTCAACAACAAGCTCAATATTGAAAAACGCCATCAAATTCAACAACAACCTCAACATTGAAAATCGCCAACAAATTCAACAACAACCTCAATATTGAAAAACTCCAACAAAATCAACAACAACCTCAACAATGAAAAATACCAAGAAATTCAACAACAAACACAACAATGATAAACACCAATAAATTCAACAACAACCTCAACATTGAAAAACACCAACAAATTCAACAACAACCTTAACATTTAAAAAACGCCAACAAATTCAACAACAACCTCAATATTGAAAAACACCAACAATTTCAACAAACAGCCAAACATTGAAAAACACCAAAAAATTCAACAACAACCTCAACTTTTAAAAGGAGAGTAAAATTTCAAAAATAACATTGATCACACCAAGAAATTCAACAACAACCTCAACATTGAAAAACACCAACAAATTCAACAACAACCTCAACATTGAAAATCACCAAGAAATTCAACAACAGCAATATTGAGAATCATAAACAAATTCAACAGAAACCACAACATTGAAAAAAACCAACAAATTCAACAACAACCTCAACATTGAAAAAAACCAACAAATTCAACAACAATCTCAACTTTAAAAAATACAAAGAAGTTCAAAAAATAACATTGATAACACCAAATATTCAACAACAACCTCAATATTGAAAATCACCTACAAATTCAACAACAGCCTCAACATTGAAAAATACCATCAAATTCAACAACCTCAGCTTTTAAAAGAAGAGAAAAAGTTCAAAAGAACATTGATAACACCAACAAATTCAACAACAACCTCAACGTTGAAAAACGGCAACAAATTCAACAACAACCTCAATATTGAAAATCACCTACAAATTCAACAACAACCTCTACATTGAAAAACGCAAACAAATTCACCTACAACCTCAATATTGAAAATCACCAAATGATTCAACAACAAACTCAACATTGAAAAACAACAACAAATTCAACAACAACCTCAACATTTAAAAAAACCAACAAATTCAAATACAATCTCAACATTGAAAAATACAAAAAAGTTCAAAAAATAACATTGATAACACTAAAAAATTCAACAACAACATCAACAATGAAAAACAGCAACAAATTCAACAACTACCTCAACAATCAAAAATACCAACAAATTCAACAACAACCTTAACATTGAAAAATACCAATAAATTCAAATACAATCTCAACATTGAAAAATACAAAAAAGTTCAAAAAATAACATGACTAACACCAAAAAATTCAACAACAACCTCAATATTTAAATTCACCAACAAATTCAACAACAACCTCAACATTGAAAAACACCAACAAATTGAACAACAACCTCAACATTGAAAGAGACGAAAAAATTCAACAACAACCTCAAGAATGAATAACATGAATAAAATCAACAACCTCAACATTGAAAAACACCAACAAATTCAACAACCTCAACATTGAAAAACACCAACAAATTGAAGAACAACCATAACTTTTAAAAGAAGAGATAAAGTTCAGAAAAAACATTGATAACACCAACAAATTCAACAACAGCCTCATTATTGAAATACACCAACAAATTCAACAACAACCTCAACATTGAAAAATACCAACAAATTCAACAACAACCTCAACGTTGAAAAACACCAACAAATTCAACACCAACCTCATTATTGAATATCACCAACAAATTCAACAACAACCTCAACATTGAAAAACACCAACAAATTCAACACCGACATCAATTTTGAAAGACACCAACAAATTCAACAACAAGCTCAACATTGAAAATCACGAACAAATTCAACAACAACCTCAACATTGAAAAACGCCAACAATTTCAACAACAAAGTCAATATTGAAAATCATCAACAAATTCAACAACAAACTCAGCATTAAAAAAAACCAACAAATTCAACAACAAGCTCAATATTGAAAAACGCCATCAAATTCAACAACAACCTCAACATGGAAAATCGCCAACAAATTCAACAACAACCTCAATATTGAAAAACTCCAACAAAATCAACAACAACCTCAACAAAGAAAAATACCAAGAAATTCAACAACAAACACAACAATGATAAACACCAATAAATTCAACAACAACCTCAACATTGAAAAACACCAACAAATTCAACAACAACCTTAACATTTAAAAAACACCAACAAATTCAACAACAACCTCAATATTGAAAAGCACCAACAATTTCAACAAACAGCCAAACATTGAAAAACACCAAAAAATTCAACAACAACCTCAACTTTTAAAAGGAGAGTAAAATTTCAAAAATAACATTGATCACACCAAGAAATTCAACAACAACCTCAACATTGAAAAACACCAACAAATTCAACAACAACCTCAACATTGAAAATCACCAAGAAATTCAACAACAGCAATATTGAGAATCATAAACAAATTCAACAGAAACCACAACATTGAAAAAAACCAACAAATTCAACAACAACCTCAACATTGAAAAAAACCAACAAATTCAACAACAATCTCAACTTTAAAAAATACAAAGAAGTTCAAAAAATAACATTGATAACACCAAATATTCAACAACAACCTCAATATTGAAAATCACCTACAAATTCAACAACAGCCTCAACATTGAAAAATACCATCAAATTCAACAACCTCAGCTTTTAAAAGAAGAGAAAAAGTTCAAAAGAACATTGATAACACCAACAAATTCAACAACAACCTCAACGTTGAAAAACGGCAACAAATTCAACAACAACCTCAATATTGAAAATCACCTACAAATTCAACAACAACCTCTACATTGAAAAACGCAAACAAATTCAACTACAACCTCAATATTGAAAATCACCAAATGATTCAACAACAAACTCAACATTGAAAAACACCAACAAATTCAACAACAACCTCAACATTTAAAAAAACCAACAAATTCAAATACAATCTCAACATTGAAAAATACAAAAAAGTTCAAAAAATAACATTGATAACACTAAAAAATTCAACAACAACATCAACAATGAAAAACAGCAACAAATTCAACAACTACCTCAACAATCAAAAATACCAACAAATTCAACAACAACCTTAACATTGAAAAATACCAATAAATTCAAATACAATCTCAACATTTAAAAATACAAAAAAGTTCAAAAAATAACATTACTAACACCAAAAAATTCAACAACAACCTCAATATTTAAATTCACCAACAAATTCAACAACAACCTCAACATTGAAAAACACCAACAAATTGAACAACAACCTCAACATTGAAAGAGACGAAAAAATTCAACAACAACCTCAAGAATGAATAACATGAATAAACTCAACAACCTCAACATTGAAAAACACCAACAAATTCAACAACCTCAACATTGAAAAACACCAACAAATTGAAGAACAACCATAACTTTTAAAAGAAGAGATAAAGTTCAGAAAAAACATTGATAACACCAACAAATTCAACAACAGCCTCATTATTGAAATACACCAACAAATTCAACAACAACCTCAAAATTGAAAAATACCAACAAATTCAACAACAACCTCAACATTGAAAAACACCAACAAATTCAACGCCAAGCTCATTATTGAAAATCACGAACAAATTCAACAACAACCTCAACATTTAAAAACGCCAACAATTTCAACAACAAAGGGAATATTGAAAATCATCAACAAATTCAACAACAAACTCAGCATTATAAAAAACCAACAAATTCAACAACAAGCTCAATATTGAAAAACGCCATCAAATTCAACAACAACCTCAACATTGAAAATCGCCAACAAATTCAATAACAACCTCAATATTGAAAAATTCCAACAAAATCAACAACAACCTCAACAATGAAAAATACCAAGAAATTCAACAACAAACACAACAATGATAAACACCAATAAATTCAACAACAACCTCAACATTGAAAAACACCAACAAAGTCAACAACAACCTCAACATTGAAAAACGCCAACAAATTCAACAACAACCTCAATATTGAAAATCACAAACAATTTCAACAAACAGCCAAACATTGAAAAACACCAAAAAATTCAACAACAACCTCAACTTTTAAAAGGAGAGTAAAATTTCAAAAATAACATTGATAACACCAAGAAATTCAACAACAACCTCAACATTGAAAAACACCAACAAATTCAACAACAACCTCAACATTGAAAATCACCAAGAAATTCAACAACAGCAATATTGAAAATCATAAACAAATTCAACAGGAACCACAACATTGAAAAACACCAACAAATTCAACAACAACCTCAACATTGAAAAAAACCAACAAATTCAACAGCAATCTCAACTTTAAAAAATACAAAGAAGTTCAAAAAATAACATTGATAACACCAAATATTCAACAACAACCTCGATATTGAAAATCACCTACGAATTCAACAACAGCCTCAACATTGAAAAATACCATCAAATTCAACAACCTCAGCTTTTAAAAGAAGAGAAAAAGTTCAAAAGAACATTGATAACACCAACAAATTCAACAACAACCTCAACGTTGAAAAACGGCAACAAATTCAACAACAACCTCAATATTGAAAATCACCTACAAATTCAACAACAACCTCTACATTGAAAAACGCAAACAAATTCAACTACAACCTCAATATTGAAAATCACCAAATGATTCAACAACAAACTCAACATTGAAAAACAACAACAAATTCAACAACAACCTCAACATTTAAAAAAACCAACAAATTCAAATACAATCTCAACATTGAAAAATACAAAAAAGTTCAAAAAATAACATTGATAACACTAAAAAATTCAACAACAACATCAACAATGAAAAACAGCAACAAATTCAACAACTACCTCAACAATCAAAAACACCAACAAATTCAACAACAACCTTAACATTGAAAAATACCAATAAATTCAAATACAATCTCAACATTGAAAAATACAAAAAAGTTCAAAAAATAACATGACTAACAACAAAAAATTCAACAACAACCTCAATATTTAAATTCACCAACAAATTCAACAACAACCTCAACATTGAAAAACACCAACAAATTGAACAACAACCTCAACATTGAAAGACACGAAAAAATTCAACAACAACCTCAAGAATGAATAACATGAATAAATTCAACAACCTCAACATTGAAAAACACCAACAAATTCAACAACCTCAACATTGAAAAACACCAACAAATTGAAGAACAACCGCAACTTTTAAAAGAAGAGATAAAGTTCAGAAAAAACATTGATAACACCAACAAATTCAACAACAACCTCATTATTGAAATACACCAACAAATTCAACAACAACCTCAACATTGAAAAATACCAACAAATTCAACAACAACCTCAACGTTGAAAAACACCAACAAATTCAACACCAACCTCATTATTGAAAATCACGAACAAATTCAACAACAACCTCAACATTGAAAAACGCCAACAATTTCAACAACAAAGTCAATATTGAAAATCATCAACAAATTCAACAACAAACTCAGCATTAAAAAAAACCAACAAATTCAACAACAAGCTCAATATTGAAAAACACCATCAAATTCAACAACAACCTCAACATTGAAAATCGCCAACAAATTCAACAACAACCTCAATATTGAAAAACTCCAACAAAATCAACAACAACCTCAACAATGAAAAATACCAAGAAATTCAACAACAAACACAACAATGATAAACGCCAATAAATTCAACAACAACCTCAACATTGAAAAACACCAACAAATTCAACAACAACCTCAACATTGAAAAACGCCAACGAATTCAACAACAACCTCAAGTTTGAAAAGCACCAACAATTTCAACAACAATCCAAACATTGAAAAACACCAAAAAATTCAACAACAACCTCAACTTTTAAAAGGAGAGTAAAATTTCAAAAATAACATTGATAACACCAAGAAATTCAACAACAACCTCAACATTGAAAAACACCAACAAATTCAACTACAACCTCAACATTGAAAATCACCAAGAATTTCAACAACAGCAATATTGAAAATCACCAACAAATTCAACAGAAACCACAACATTGAAAAACACCAACAAATTCAACAACAACCTCAACATTGAAAAAAACCAACAAATTCAACAACAATCTCAACTTTAAAAAATACAAAGAAGTTCAAAAAATAACATTGATAACACCAAATATTCAACAACAACCTCAATATTGAAAATCACCTACAAATTCAACAACAGCCTCAACATTGAAAAATACCATCAAATTCAACAACCTCAGCTTTTAAAAGAAGAGAAAAAGTTCAAAAGAACATTGATAACACCAACAAATTCAACAACAACCTCAACGTTGAAAAACGGCAACAAATTCAACAACAACCTCAATATTGAAAATCACCAACAAATTCAACAACAACCTCTACATTGAAAAACGCCAACAAATTCAACTACAACCTCAATATTGAAAATCACCAAATGATTCAACAACAACCTCAACATTGAAAAACACCAACAAATTCAACAACAACCTCAACATTTAAAAAAACCAACAAATTCAAATACAATCTCAACATTGAAAAATACAAAAAAGTTCAAAAAATAACATTGATAACACTAAAAAATTCAACAACAACCTGAACATTGAAAAACAGCAACAAATTCAACAACTACCTCAACAATCAAAAACACCATCAAATTCAACAACCAGCTTAACATTGAAAAATACCAATAACTTCAAATACAATCTCAACATTGAAAAATACAAAAAAGTTCAAAAAATGACATTCATAACACCAACAAATTCAACAACAACCTTAATATTGAAATTCACCAACAAATTAATCAACAACCTCAACATTGAAAGACACCAACAAATTCAACAACAACCACAACATTTAAAACTACAAAAAAGTTCAAAAAAGAACATTGATAAAACAAACAAATTCAACAACAACCTCTATATTGAAAGTCACAAACAAAAGCAACAACAACCTCAACATTGAAAAACACCAACAAATTCAACAACAACCTCAACATTGAAAATCAGCAACAAATTCAAAAAGAATCTCAACATTGAAATACGTCAACAAATTCAACAACAACCTCAATATTGAAAATCACCAACATATTCAACAACAATCTCAACATTGAAAAATACAAAAAATTTCAACAAAATAAACATTGATAAAACCAACAAATTCAACAACAACCCCAATATTGAAAATTACCAACAACCTCAACTTTTAAAAGAAGAGAAAAAGTTCAGAAAAAACATTGAAAACACCAACAAATTCAAGAACAACCTCATTATTGAAATACACCAGAAACTCAACAACAACCTCATTATTGAAATACACTAACAAATTCAACAACAACCTCAATATTGAAAATCACCAAGAAATTCAATAACTTAAATTTTGAAAATCACCATCAAATTCAACAACAACCTCAACATTGAAAAACACCAAGAAATTCAACAACAACCTCAACATTGAAAAAACCAACAAATTCAACAACAAGCTCAACTTTCAAAAATAAAAAAAAGTTCAAAAAATAACATTGATAACACCAACAAATTCAACAACAACCTCAATATTGAAAATCACCAACAAATTCAACAACAACCTCAAGAATCAAATACACCAACAAATTCAACGACAACCTCAACATTGAAAAATACCAACAAATCCAACAACAACCTCAACATTGAAAAATTCAGAAAAGTTCAAAAAATAACATTGATAACACCAACAAATTTAACAACAACCTCATTATTGAATATCACCAACAAATTCAACAACAACCTCAACATTGAAAAACACCAACAAATTCAACACCAACCTCAAAATTGAAAGACACCAACAAATTCAACAAAAGCTCAACATTGAAAATCACGAACAAATTCAACAACAACATCAACATTGAAAAGCGCCAACCATTTCAATAACAACCTCAATATTGAAAATCATCAACAAATTTAACAACAAACTCAACATTGAAAAACGCCAACAAATTCAACAACAACCTCAATATTGAAAGTCACCAACAAATTCAACAACAACCTCAACATTGAAAATCGCCAAAAAATTCAACAACAAACTCAATATTGAAAAACTCCAACAAAATCAACAACAACCTCAACAATGAAAAATACCAACAAATTCAACAACAACCTCAACAATGATAAACACCAATAAATTCAACAACAACCTCAACATTGAAAAACACCAACAAATTCAACAACAACCTCAACAATCAAAAAACGCAAAAAATTCAACAGCCTCGACATTGAAAAATACCATCAAATTCAACAACCTCAACTTTTAAAAGAAGAGAAAAAGTTAAAAAAAACATTTATAACACCAACAAATTGAACAACAACCTCAACGTTGAAAAACGCAAACAAATTCAACTACAACCTCACATTAAAAATCACCAAATGATTCAACAACAACATCAACATTGAAAAACACCAACAAATTCAACAACAGCATCAACATTTAAAAAAACCATCAAATTCAAATACAATCTCAACATTGAAAAATACAAAAAAGTTCCAAAAATAACATTGATAACACTAAAAAACAAACACAACATCAACAATGAAAAACAGAAACAAATTCAACAACTACCTCAACAATCAAAAACAACAACAAATTCAACAACAACCTTAACATTGAAAAATACCAATAAATTCAAATACAATCTCAACATTGAAAAATACAAAAAAGTTCAAAAAATTACATTGATTACACCAAAAAATTCAACAACAACCTCAATATTTAAATTCACCAACAAATTCAACAACAACCTCAACATTGAAAATCACCAACAAATTCAACAACAACCTCAACATTGAAAGATACGAAAAAATTCAACAACAACCTCAAGAATGAATAAAACCAATAAATTCAACAACCTCAACATTGAAACACACCAACAAATTCAACAACCTCAACATTGAAAAAGACCATCAAATTCAAGAACAACCTCAACTTTTAAAAGAAGAGATAAAGTTTAGAAAAAGCATTGATAACACCAACAAATTCAACAACAACCTCATTATTAAAATACACCAACAAATTTAACAACAACCTCAACATTGAAAATCACCAACAAATTCAATAACTTCAATTTTGAAAATCACCAACAAATTCAACAAAAATCTCAACATTGAAAAATACCAACAAATTCAACAACAACCTCAACATTGAAAAATACAAAAAAGTTCAAAAAATAACATTGATAACACCAACAAATTCAACAACAACCTCATTATTGAATATCACCAACAAATTCAACAACAACCACAACATTGAAAAACGCCAACAATTTCAACAACAAAGTCAATATTGAAAATCATCAACAAATTCAACCACAAATTCAACATTAAAAAAAACCAACAAATTCAACAACAAGCTCAATATTGAAAAACGTCAACAAATTCAACAACAACCTCAACATTGAAACTCGTCAACAAATTCAACAACAACCTCAACATTGAAAAACACCAACAAATTCAACAACAACCTCAACATTGAAAAACGCCAACGAATTCAACAACAACCTCAATATTGAAAATCACCTACAAATTCAACAACAACCTCTACATTGAAAAACGCAAACAAATTCAACTACAACCTCAATATTGAAAATCACCAAATGATTCAACAACAAACTCAACATTGAAAAACAACAACAAATTCAACAACAACCTCAACATTTAAAAAAACCAACAAATTCAAATACAATCCAACATTGAAAAATACAAAAAAGTTCAAAAAATAACATTGATAACACTAAAAAATTCAACAACAACATCAACAATGAAAAACAGAAACAAATTCAACAACTACCTCAACAATCAAAAACACCAACAAATTCAACAACAACCTTAACATTGAAAAATACCAATAAATTCAAATACAATCTCAACATTGAAAAATACAAAAAAGTTCAAAAAATAACATTACTAACACCAAAAAATTCAACAACAACCTCAATATTTAAATTCACCAACAAATTCAACAACAACCTCAACATTGAAAAACACCAACAAATTGAACAACAACCTCAACATTGAAAGGGACGAAAAAATTCAACAACAACCTCAAGAATGAATAACATGAATAAACTCAACAACCTCAACATTGAAAAACACCAACAAATTCAACAACCTCAACATTGAAAAACACCAACAAATTGAAGAACAACCATAACTTTTAAAAGAAGAGATAAAGTTCAGAATAAACATTGATAACACCAACAAATTCAACAACAACCTCATTATTGAAATACACCAACAAATTCAACAACAACCTCAACATTGAAAAATACCAACAAATTCAACAACAACCTCAACATTGAAAAACACCAACAAATTCAACGCCACCCTCATTATTGAAAATCACGAACAAATTCAACAACAACCTCAACATTGAAAAACGCCAACAATTTCAACAACAAAGTCAATATTGAAAATCATCAACAAATTCAACAACAAAATCAGCATTAAAAAAAACCAACAAATTCAACAACAAGCTCAATATTGAAAAACGCCATCAAATTCAACAACAACCTCAACATTGAAAATCGCCAACAAATTCAATAACAACCTCAATATTGAAAAACTCCAACAAAATCAACAACAACCTCAACAATGAAAAATACCAAGAAATTCAACAACAAACACAACAATGATAAACACCAATAAATTCAACAACAACCTCAACATTGAAAAACGCCAACGAATTCAACAACAACCTCAATATTGAAAATCACCAACAATTTCAACAAACAGCCAAACATTGAAAAACACCAAAAAATTCAACAACAACCTCAACTTTTAAAAGGAGAGTAAAATTTCAAAAATAACATTGATAACACCAAGAAATTCAACAACAACCTCAACATTGAAAAACACCAACAAATTCAACAACAACCTCAACATTGAAAATCACCAAGAAATTCAACAACAGCAATATTGAAAATCATAAACAAATTCAACAGAAACCACAACATTGAAAAACACCAACAAATTCAACAACAACCTCAACATTGAAAAAAACCAACAAATTCAACAGCAATCTCAACTTTAAAAAATACAAAGAAGTTCAAAAAATAACATTGATAACACATAATATTCAACAACAACCTCAATATTGAAAATCACCTACGAATTCAACAACAGCCTCAACATTGAAAAATACCATCAAATTCAACAACCTCAGCTTTTAAAAGAAGAGAAAAAGTTCAAAAGAACATTGATAACACCAACAAATTCAACAACAACCTCAACGTTGAAAAACGGCAACAAATTCAACAACAACCTCAATATTGAAAATCACCTACAAATTCAAAAACAACCTCTACATTGAAAAACGCAAACAAATTCAACTACAACCTCAATAGAAAATCACCAAATGATTCAACAACAAACTCAACATTGAAAAACAACAACAAATTCAACAACAACCTCAACATTTAAAAAAACCAACAAATTCAAATACAATCTCAACATTGAAAAATACAAAAAAGTTCAAAAAATAACATTGATAACACTAAAAAATTCAACAACAACATCAACAATGAAAAACAGCAACAAATTCAACAACTACCTCAACAATCAAAAACACCAACAAATTCAACAACAACCTTAACATTGAAAAATACCAATAAATTCAAATACAATCTCAACATTGAAAAATACAAAAAAGTTCAAAAAATAACATGACTAACAACAAAAAATTCAACAACAACCTCAATATTTAAATTCACCAACAAATTCAACAACAACCTCAACATTGAAAAACACCAACAAATTGAACAACAACCTCAACATTGAAAGACACGAAAAAATTCAACAACAACCTCAAGAATGAATAACATGAATAAATTCAACAACCTCAACATTGAAAAACACCAACAAATTCAACAACCTCAACATTGAAAAACACCAACAAATTGAAGAACAACCGCAACTTTTAAAAGAAGAGATAAAGTTCAGAAAAAACATTGATAACACCAACAAATTCAACAACAACCTCATTATTGAAATACACCAACAAATTCAACAACAACCTCAACATTGAAAAATACCAACAAATTCAACAACAACCTCAACGTTGAAAAACACCAACAAATTCAACACCAACCTCATTATTGAAAATCACGAACAAATTCAACAACAACCTCAACATTGAAAAACGCCAACAATTTCAACAACAAAGTCAATATTGAAAATCATCAACAAATTCAACAACAAACTCAGCATTAAAAAAAACCAACAAATTCAACAACAAGCTCAATATTGAAAAACACCATCAAATTCAACAACAACCTCAACATTGAAAATCGCCAACAAATTCAACAACAACCTCAATATTGAAAAACTCCAACAAAATCAACAACAACCTCAACAATGAAAAATACCAAGAAATTCAACAACAAACACAACAATGATAAACGCCAATAAATTCAACAACAACCTCAACATTGAAAAACACCAACAAATTCAACAACAACCTCAACATTGAAAAACGCCAACGAATTCAACAACAACCTCAAGTTTGAAAAGCACCAACAATTTCAACAACAATCCAAACATTGAAAAACACCAAAAAATTCAACAACAACCTCAACTTTTAAAAGGAGAGTAAAATTTCAAAAATAACATTGATAACACCAAGAAATTCAACAACAACCTCAACATTGAAAAACACCAACAAATTCAACTACAACCTCAACATTGAAAATCACCAAGAATTTCAACAACAGCAATATTGAAAATCACCAACAAATTCAACAGAAACCACAACATTGAAAAACACCAACAAATTCAACAACAACCTCAACATTGAAAAAAACCAACAAATTCAACAACAATCTCAACTTTAAAAAATACAAAGAAGTTCAAAAAATAACATTGATAACACCAAATATTCAACAACAACCTCAATATTGAAAATCACCTACAAATTCAACAACAGCCTCAACATTGAAAAATACCATCAAATTCAACAACCTCAGCTTTTAAAAGAAGAGAAAAAGTTCAAAAGAACATTGATAACACCAACAAATTCAACAACAACCTCAACGTTGAAAAACGGCAACAAATTCAACAACAACCTCAATATTGAAAATCACCAACAAATTCAACAACAACCTCTACATTGAAAAACGCCAACAAATTCAACTACAACCTCAATATGGAAAATCACCAAATGATTCAACAACATCCTCAACATTGAAAAACACCAACAAATTCAACAACAACCTCAACATTTAAAAAAACCAACAAATTCAAATACAATCTCAACATTGAAAAATACAAAAAAGTTCAAAAAATAACATTGATAACACTAAAAAATTCAACAACAACCTGAACATTGAAAAACAGCAACAAATTCAACAACTACCTCAACAATCAAAAACACCATCAAATTCAACAACTACCTTAACATTGAAAAATACCAATAACTTCAAATACAATCTCAACATTGAAAAATACAAAAAAGTTCAAAAAATGACATTCATAACACCAACAAATTCAACAACAACATTAATATTGAAATTCACCAACAAATTAATCAACAACCTCAACATTGAAAGACACCAACAAATTCAACAACAACCACAACATTTAAAACTACAAAAAAGTTCAAAAAAGAACATTGATAAAACAAACAAATTGAACAACAACCTCTATATTGAAAGTCACAAACAAAAGC
Organism: Cetorhinus maximus; assembly: GCF_964194155.1. NCBI lineage: Eukaryota > Metazoa > Chordata > Chondrichthyes > Lamniformes > Cetorhinidae > Cetorhinus > Cetorhinus maximus. The sequence continues at coordinate 31,418 of NW_027596819.1, forward strand.
AACAACAACCTCAACATTGAAAAATACCAACAAATTCAAGAACAACCTCAACTTTTAAAAGAAGAGAAAAAGTTCAGAAAAAACATTGATAACACCAACAAATTCAACAACAACCTCATTATTGAAATACACCAGAAACTCAACAACAACCTCATTATTGAAATACACTAACAAATTCAACAACAACCTCAATATTGAAAATCACCAAGAAATTCAATAACTTAAATTTTGAAAATCAACATCAAACTCAACAACAACCTCAACATTGAAAATCACCAACAAATTCAATAACTTAAATTTTGAAAATCACCATCAAATTCAACAACAACCTCAACATTGAAAAACACCAAGAAATTCAACAACAACCTCAACATTGAAAAAACCAACAAATTCAACAACAAGCTCAACTTTCAAAAATAAAAAAAAGTTCAAAAAATAACATTGATAACACCAACAAATTCAACAACAACCTCAATATTGAAAATCACCAACAAATTCAACAACAACCTCAAGAATCAAATACACCAACAAATTCAACGACAACCTCAACATTGAAAAATACCAACAAATCCAACAACAACCTCAACATTGAAAAATTCAGAAAAGTTCAAAAAATAACATTGATAACACCAACAAATTTAACAACAACCTCATTATTGAATATCACCAACAAATTCAACAGCAACCTCAACATTGAAAAACACCAACAATTTCAACACCAACCTCAAAATTGAAAGACACCAACAAATTCAACAAAAGCTCAACATTGAAAATCACGAACAAATTCAACAACAACATCAACATTGAAAAGCGCCAACCATTTCAATAACAACCTCAATATTGAAAATCATCAACAAATTTAACAACAAACTCAACATTGAAAAACGCCAACAAATTCAACAACAACCTCAATATTGAAAGTCACCAACAAATTCAACAACAACCTCAACATTGAAAATCGCCAAAAAATTCAACAACAAACTCAATATTGAAAAACTCCAACAAAATCAACAACAACCTCAACAATGAAAAATACCAACAAATTCAACAACAACCTCAACAATGATAAACACCAATAAATTCAACAACAACCTCAACATTGAAAAACACCAACAAATTCAACAACAACCTCAACAATCAAAAAAAGCAAAAAATTCAACAGCCTCGACATTGAAAAATACCATCAAATTCAACAACCTCAACTTTTAAAAGAAGAGAAAAAGTTAAAAAAAAACATTTATAACACCAACAAATTGAACAACAACCTCAACGTTGAAAAACGCAAACAAATTCAACTACAACCTCAATATTAAAAATCACCAAATGATTCAACAACAACATCAACATTGAAAAACACCAACAAATTCAACAACAGCATCAACATTTAAAAAAACCATCAAAATCAAATACAATCTCAACATTGAAAAATACAAAAAAGTTCCAAAAACAACATTGATAACACTAAAAAACAAACACAACATCAACAATGAAAAACAGAAACAAATTCAACAACTACCTCAACAATCAAAAACAACAACAAATTCAACAACAATCTTAACATTGAAAAATACCAATAAATTCAAATACAATCTCAACATTGAAAAATACAAAAAAGTTCAAAAAATTACATTGATTACACCAAAAAATTCAACAACAACCTCAATATTTAAATTCACCAACAAATTCAACAACAACCTCAACATTGAAAATCACCAACAGATTCAACAACAACCTCAACATTGAAAGATACGAAAAAATTCAACAACAACCTTAGAATGAATAACACCAATAAATTCAACAACCTCAACATTGAAACACACCAACAAATTCAACAACCTCAACATTGAAAAAGACCATCAAATTCAAGAACAACCTCAACTTTTAAAAGAAGAGATAAAGTTTAGAAAAAGCATTGATAACACCAACAAATTCAACAACAACCTCATTATTAAAATACACCAACAAATTTAACAACAACCTCAACATTGAAAATCACCAACAAATTCAATAACTTCAATTTTGAAAATCACCAACAAATTCAACAAAAATCTCAACATTGAAAAATACCAACAAATTCAACAACAACCTCAACATTGAAAAATACAAAAAAGTTCAAAAAATAACATTGATAACACCAACAAATTCAACAACAACCTCATTATTGAATATCACCAACAAATTCAACAACAACCACAACATTGAAAAACGCCAACAATTTCAACAACAAAGTCAATATTGAAAATCATCAACAAATTCAACCACAAACTCAACATTAAAAAAAACCAACAAATTCAACAACAAGCTCAATATTGAAAAACGTCAACAAATTCAACAACAACCTCAACATTGAAACTCGTCAACAAATTCAACAACAACCTAAACATTGAAAAACACCAACAAATTCAACAACAACCTCAACATTGAAAAACGCCAACGAATTCAACAACAACCTCAATATTGAAAATCACCTACAAATTCAACAACAACCTCTACATTGAAAAACGCAAACAAATTCAACTACAACCTCAATATTGAAAATCACCAAATGATTCAACAACAAACTCAACATTGAAAAACAACAACAAATTCAACAACAACCTCAACATTTAAAAAAACCAACAAATTCAAATACAATCTCAACATTGAAAAATACAAAAAAGTTCAAAAAATAACATTGATAACACTAAAAAATTCAACAACAACATCAACAATGAAAAACAGCAACAAATTCAACAACTACCTCAACAATCAAAAACACCAACAAATTCAACAACAACCTTAACATTGAAAAATACCAATGAATTCAAATACAATCTCAACATTGAAAAATACAAAAAAGTTCAAAAAATAACATTACTAACACCAAAAAATTCAACAACAACCTCAATATTTAAATTCACCAACAAATTCAACAACAACCTCAACATTGAAAAACACCAACAAATTGAACAACAACCTCAACATTGAAAGACACGAAAAAATTCAACAACAACCTCAAGAATGAATAACATGAATAAATTCAACAACCTCAACATTGAAAAACACCAACAAATTCAACAACCTCAACATTGAAAAACACCAACAAATTGAAGAACAACCATAACTTTTAAAAGAAGAGATAAAGTTCAGAAAAAACATTGATAACACCAACAAATTCAACAACAACCTCATTATTGAAATACACCAACAAATTCAACAACAACCTCAACATTGAAAAATACCAACAAATTCAACAACAACCTCAACATTGAAAAACAGCAACAAATTCAACACCAACCTCATTATTGAAAATCACGAACAAATTCAACAACAACCTCAACATTGAAAAACGCCAACAATTTCAACAACAAAGTCAATATTGAAAATCATCAACAAATTCAACAACAAACTCAGCATTAAAAAAAACCAACAAATTCAACAACAAGCTCAATATTGAAAAACTCCATCAAATTCAACAACAACCTCAACATTGAAAATCGCCAACAAATTCAATAACAACCTCAATATTGAAAAACTCCAACAAAATCAACAACAACCTCAACAATGAAAAATAACAAGAAATTCAACAACAAACACAACAATGATAAAAACCAATAAATTCAACAACAACCTCAACATTGAAAAACACCAATAAATTCAACAACAACCTCAACATTGAAAAACACAAACGAATTCAACAACAACCTCAATATTGAAAATCACCAACAATTTCAACAAACAGCCAAACATTGAAAAACACCAAAAAATTCAACAACAACCTCAACTTTTAAAAGGAGAGTAAAATTTCAAAAATAACATTGATAACACCAAGAAATTCAACAACAACCTCAACATTGAAAAACACCAACAAATTCAACAACAACCTCAACATTGAAAATCACCAAGAAATTCAACAACAGCAATATTGAAAATCATAAACAAATTCAACAGAAACCACAACATTGAAAAACACCAACAAATTCAACAACAACCTCAACATTGAAAAAAACCAACAAATTCAACAGCAATCTCAACTTTAAAAAATACAAAGAAGTTCAAAAAATAACATTGATAACACCAAATATTCAACAACAACCTCAATATTGAAAATCACCTACGAATTCAACAACAGCCTCAACATTGAAAAATACCATCAAATTCAACAACCTCAGCTTTTAAAAGAAGAGAAAAAGTTCAAAAGAACATTGATAACACCAACAAATTCAACAACAACCTCAACGTTGAAAAACGGCAACAAATTCAACAACAACCTCAATATTGAAAATCACCTACAAATTCAACAACAACCTCTACATTGAAAAACGCAAACAAATTCAACTACAACCTCAATATTGAAAATCACCAAATGATTCAACAACAAACTCAACATTGAAAAACAACAACAAATTCAACAACAACCTCAACATTTAAAAAAACCAACAAATTCAAATACAATCTCAACATTGAAAAATACAAAAAAGTTCAAAAAATAACATTGATAACACTAAAAAATTCAACAACAACATCAACAATGAAAAACAGCAACAAATTCAACAACTACCTCATCAATCAAAAACACCAACAAATTCAACAACAACCTTAACATTGAAAAATACCAATAAATTCAAATACAATCTCAACATTGAAAAATACAAAAAAGTTCAAAAAATAACATGACTAACAACAAAAAATTCAACAACAACCTCAATATTTAAATTCACCAACAAATTCAACAACAACCTCAACATTGAAAAACACCAACAAATTGAACAACAACCTCAACATTGAAAGACACGAAAAAATTCAACAACAACCTCAAGAATGAATAACATGAATAAACTCAACAACCTCAACATTGAAAAACACCAACAAATTCAACAACTTCAACATTGAAAAACACCAACAAATTGAAGAACAACCATAACTTTTAAAAGAAGAGATAAAGTTCAGAAAAAACATTGATAACACCAACAAATTCAACAACAACCTCATTATTGAAATACACCAACAAATTCAACAACAACCTCAACATTGAAAAATACCAACAAATTCAACAACAACCTCAACATTGAAAAACACCAACAAATTCAACACCAACCTCATTATTGAAAATCACGAACAAATTCAACAACAACCTCAACATTGAAAAACGCCAACAATTTCAACAACAAAGTCAATATTGAAAATCATCAACAAATTCAACAACAAACTCAGCATTAAAAAAAACCAACAAATTCAACAACAAGCTCAATATTGAAAAACGCCATCAAATTCAACAACAACCTCAACATTGAAAATTGCCAACAAATTCAATAACAACCTCAATATTGAAAAACTCCAACAAAATCAACAACAACCTCAACAATGAAAAATACCAAGAAATTCAACAACAAACACAACAATGATAAACACCAATAAATTCAACAACAACCTCAACATTGAAAAACACCAACAAATTCAACAACAACCTCAACATTGAAAAACGCCAACGAATTCAACAACAACCTCAATATTGAAAATCACCAACAATTTCAACAAACAGCCAAACATTGAAAAACACCAAAAAATTCAACAACAACCTCAACTTTTAAAAGGAGAGTAAAATTTCAAAAATAACATTGATAACACCAAGAAATTCAACAACAACCTCAACATTGAAAAACACCAACAAATTCAACAACAACCTCAACATTGAAAATCACCAAGAAATTCAAAAACAGCAATATTGAAAATCATAAACAAATTCAACAGAAACCACAACATTGAAAAACACCAACAAATTCAACAACAACCTCAACATTGAAAAAAACCAACAAATTCAACAACAATCTCAACTTTAAAAAATACAAAGAAGTTCAAAAAATAACATTGATAACACCAAATATTCAACAACAACCTCGATATTGAAAATCACCTACGAATTCAACAACAGCCTCAACATTGAAAAATACCATCAAATTCAACAACCTCAGCTTTTAAAAGAAGAGAAAAAGTTCAAAAGAACATTGATAACACCAACAAATTCAACAACAACCTCAACGTTGAAACACGGCAACAAATTCAACAACAACCTCAATATTGAAAATCACCTACAAATTCAACAACAACCTCTACATTGAAAAACGCAAACAAATTCAACTACAACCTCAATATTGAAAATCACCAAATGATTCAACAACAAACTCAACATTGAAAAACAACAACAAATTCAACAACAACCTCAACATTTAAAAAAACCAACAAATTCAAATACAGTCTCAACATTGAAAAATACAAAAAAGTTCAAAAAATAACATTGATAACACTAAAAAATTCAACAACAACATCAACAATGAAAAACAGCAACAAATTCAACAACTACCTCAACAATCAAAAACACCAACAAATTCAACAACAACCTTAACATTGAAAAATACCAATAAATTCAAATAAAATCTCAACATTGAAAAATACAAAAAAGTTCAAAAAATAACATGACTAACAACAAAAAATTCAACAACAACCTCAATATTTAAATTCACCAACAAATTCAACAACAACCTCAACATTGAAAAACACCAACAAATTGAACAACAACCTCAACATTGAAAGACACGAAAAAATTCAACAACAACCTCAAGAATGAATAACATGAATAAATTCAACAACCTCAACGTTGAAAAACACCAACAAATTCAACAACCTCAACATTGAAAAACACCAACAAATTGAAGAACAACCGCAACTTTTAAAAGAAGAGATAAAGTTCAGAAAAAACATTGATAACACCAACAAATTCAACAACAACCTCATTATTGAAATACACCAACAAATTCAACAACAACCTCAACATTGAAAAATACCAACAAATTCAACAACAACCTCAACGTTGAAAAACACCAACAAATTCAACACCAACCTCATTATTGAAAATCACGAACAAATTCAACAACAACCTCAACATTGAAAAACGCCAACAATTTCAACAACAAAGTCAATATTGAAAATCATCAACAAATTCAACAACAAACTCAGCATTAAAAAAAACCAACAAATTCAACAACAAGCTCAATATTGAAAAACACCATCAAATTCAACAACAACCTCAACATTGAAAATCGCCAACAAATTCAACAACAACCTCAATATTGAAAAACTCCAACAAAATCAACAACAACCTCAACAATGAAAAATACCAAGAAATTCAACAACAAACACAACAATGATAAACGCCAATAAATTCAACAACAACCTCAACATTGAAAAACACCAACAAATTCAACAACAACCTCAACATTGAAAAACGCCAACGAATTCAACAACAACCTCAAGTTTGAAAAGCACCAACAATTTCAACAACAATCCAAACATTGAAAAACACCAAAAAATTCAACAACAACCTCAACTTTTAAAAGGAGAGTAAAATTTCAAAAATAACATTGATAACACCAAGAAATTCAACAACAACCTCAACATTGAAAAACACCAACAAATTCAACAACAACCTCAACATTGAAAATCACCAAGAATTTCAACAACAGCAATATTGAAAATCACCAACAAATTCAACAGAAACCACAACATTGAAAAACACCAACAAATTCAACAACAACCTCAACATTGAAAAAAACCAACAAATTCAACAACAATCTCAACTTTAAAAAATACAAAGAAGTTCAAAAAATAACATTGATAACACCAAATATTCAACAACAACCTCAATATTGAAAATCACCTACAAATTCAACAACAGCCTCAACATTGAAAAATACCATCAAATTCAACAACCTCAGCTTTTAAAAGAAGAGAAAAAGTTCAAAAGAACATTGATAACACCAACAAATTCAACAACAACCTCAACGTTGAAAAACGGCAACAAATTCAACAACAACCTCAATATTGAAAATCACCAACAAATTCAACAACAACCTCTACATTGAAAAACGCCAACAAATTCAACTACAACCTCAATATGGAAAATCACCAAATGATTCAACAACATCCTCAACATTGAAAAACACCAACAAATTCAACAACAACCTCAACATTTAAAAAAACCAACAAATTCAAATACAATCTCAACATTGAAAAATACAAAAAAGTTCAAAAAATAACATTGATAACACTAAAAAATTCAACAACAACCTGAACATTGAAAAACAGCAACAAATTCAACAACGACCTCAACAATCAAAAACACCATCAAATTCGACAACTACCTTAACATTGAAAAATACCAATAACTTCAAATACAATCTCAACATTGAAAAATACAAAAAAGTTCAAAAAATGACATTCATAACACCAACAAATTCAACAACAACCTTAATATTGAAATTCACCAACAAATTAATCAACAACCTCAACATTGAAAGACACCAACAAATTCAACAACAACCACAACATTTAAAACTACAAAAAAGTTCAAAAAAGAACATTGATAAAACAAACAAATTCAACAACAACCTCTATATTGAAAGTCACAAACAAAAGCAACAACAACCACAACATTGAAAAACACCAACAAATTCAAGAACAACCTCAACTTTTAAAAGAAGAGAAAAAGTTCAGAAAAAACATTGATAACACCAACAAATTCAACAACAACCTCATTATTGAAATACACCAGAAACTCAACAACAACCTCATTATTGAAATACACTAACAAATTCAACAACAACCTCAATATTGAAAATCACCAAGAAATTCAATAACTTAAATTTTGAAAATCAACATCAAACTCAACAACAACCTCAACATTGAAAATCACCAACAAATTCAATAACTTAAATTTTGAAAATCACCATCAAATTCAACAACAACCTCAACATTGAAAAACACCAAGAAATTCAACAACAACCTCAACATTGAAAAAACCAACAAATTCAACAACAAGCTCAACTTTCAAAAATAAAAAAAAGTTCAAAAAATAACATTGATAACACCAACAAATTCAACAACAACCTCAATATTGAAAATCACCAACAAATTCAACAACAACCTCAAGAATCAAATACACCAACAAATTCAACGACAACCTCAACATTGAAAAATACCAACAAATCCAACAACAACCTCAACATTGAAAAATTCAGAAAAGTTCAAAAAATAACATTGATAACACCAACAAATTCAACAACAACCTCATTATTGAATATCACCAACAAATTCAACAACAACCTCAACATTGAAAAACACCAACAAATTCAACACCAACCTCAAAATTGAAAGACACCAACAAATTCAACAAAAGCTCAACATTGAAAATCACGAACAAATTCAACAACAACATCAACATTGAAAAGCGCCAACCATTTCAATAACAACCTCAATATTGAAAATCATCAACAAATTTAACAACAAACTCAACATTGAAAAACGCCAACAAATTCAACAACAACCTCAATATTGAAAGTCACCAACAAATTCAACAACAACCTCAACATTGAAAATCGCCAAAAAATTCAACAACAAACTCAATATTGAAAAACTCCAACAAAATCAACAACAACCTCAACAATGAAAAATACCAACAAATTCAACAACAACCTCAACAATGATAAACACCAATAAATTCAACAACAACCTCAACATTGAAAAACACCAACAAATTCAACAACAACCTCAACAATCAAAAAAAGCAAAAAATTCAACAGCCTCGACAGTGAAAAATACCATCAAATTCAACAACCTCAACTTTTAAAAGAAGAGAAAAAGTTAAAAAAAAACATTTATAACACCAACAAATTGAACAACAACCTCAACGTTGAAAAACGCAAACAAATTCAACTACAACCTCAATATTAAAAATCACCAAATGATTCAACAACAACATCAACATTGAAAAACACCAACAAATTCAACAACAGCATCAACATTTAAAAAAACCATCAAATTCAAATACAATCTCAACATTGAAAAATACAAAAAAGTTCCAAAAATAACATTGATAACACTAAAAAACACAAACACAACATCAACAATGAAAAACAGAAACAAATTCAACAACTACCTCAACAATCAAAAACAACAACAAATTCAACAACAACCTTAACATTGAAAAATACCAATAAATTCAAATACAATCTCAACATTGAAAAATACAAAAAAGTTCAAAAAATTACATTGATTACACCAAAAAATTCAACAACAACCTCAATATTTAAATTCACCAACAAATTCAACAACAACCTCAACATTGAAAATCACCAACAAATTCAACAACAACCTCAACATTGAAAGATACGAAAAAATTCAACAACAACCTCAAGAATGAATAACACCAATAAATTCAACAACCTCAACATTGAAACACACCAACAAATTCAACAACCTCAACATTGAAAAAGACCATCAAATTCAAGAACAACCTCAACTTTTAAAAGAAGAGATAAAGTTTAGAAAAAGCATTGATAACACCAACAAATTCAACAACAACCTCATTATTAAAATACACCAACAAATTTAACAACAACCTCAACATTGAAAATCACCAACAAATTCAATAACTTCAATTTTGAAAATCACCAACAAATTCAACAAAAATCTCAACATTGAAAAATACCAACAAATTCAACAACAACCTCAACATTCAAAAATACAAAAAAGTTCAAAAAATAACATTGTTAACACCAACAAATTCAACAACAACCTCATTATTGAATATCACCAACAAATTCAACAACAACCACAACATTGAAAAACGCCAACAATTTCAACAACAAAGTCAATATTGAAAATCATCAACAAATTCAACAACAAACTCAACATTAAAAAAAACCAACAAATTCAACAACAAGCTCAATATTGAAAAACGTCAACAAATTCAACAACAACCTCAACATTGAAACTCGTCAACAAATTCAACAACAACCTCAACATTGAAAAACACCAACAAATTCAACAACAACCTCAACATTGAAAAACGCCAACGAATTCAACAACAACCTCAATATTGAAAATCACCAACAATTTCAACAAAAAGCCCAACACTGAAAAACAACAAAAAATTCAACAACAACCTCAACTTTTAAAAGGAGAGTAAAATTTCAAAAATAACATTGATAACACCAAGAAATTCAACAACAACCTCAATATTGAAAAACACCAACAAATTCAACAACAACCTCAACATTGAAAATCACCAAGAAATTCAACAACAGCAATTTTGAAAATCACCAACAAATTCAACAGAAACCTCAACATTGAAAAACGCCAACAAATACAACAAGAACCTCAGTATTGAAAATCATCAACAACCTCAACATTGATAAACACCAACAAATTCAACAACAACCTCAACATTGAAAAAAACCAACAAATTCAACAACAATCTCAACTTTAAAAAATACAAAGAAGTTCAAAAAAAAACATTGATAACACCAAAAATTCAACATCAACCTCAATATTGAAAATCACCTACAAATTCAACAACAACCTTAACATTGAAAAACAGCAACAAATTCAATAACAAACTCAACAATCAAAAAAAGCAAAAAATTCAACAGCCTCAACATTGAAAAATACCATCAAATTCAACAACCTCAGCTTTTAAAAGAAGAGATAAAGTTCAAAAGAACATTGATAACACCAACAAATTCAACAACAACCTGAACGTTGAAAAACGGCAATAAATTCAACAACAACCTCAATATTGAAAATCACCAACAAATTCAACAACAACCTCTACATTGAAAAATGCAAACAAATTCAACGACAACCTTAATATTGAAAATCACCAAATGATTCAACAACAACCTCAACATTGAAAAACACCAACAAATTCAACAACAACCTCAACATTTAAAAAAAGCAACAAATTCAAATACAATCTCATCATTGAAAAATGCAAAAAAGTTCAAAAAATAACATTGATAACATTAAAAAATTCAATAACAAGCTGAACATTGAAAAACAGCACCAAATTCAACAACTACCTCAACAATCAAAAACACCAACAAATTCAACAACAACCTTAACATTGAAAAATACCAATAAATTTAAATACAATCTCAACATTGAAAAATACAAAAGAGTTCAAAAAATGACATTGATAACACCAACAAATTCAACAACAAGCTCAATATTGAAATTCACCAACAAATTCAACAACAACCTCAACATTTAAAAACACCAACAAATTCAACAACAACCTCAACATTGAAAAACGCCAACAAATTCAACCAGAAGCTGAACATTGAAAATCACCAACAAATTCAACAACAACCTCAAAAATTGAAAAGCACCATCAAATTCAACAACAACCTCAACTTTTAAAAGAAGAGAAAAAGTTCAAAAAAACATTGATAACACCAACAAATTCAACAACAACCTCAACATTCAAAACACCAACAAATTGAACAAAAACCTCAACTTTTAAAAGAAGAGAAAAAGTTCAAAAAAACATTGATAACACCAACAAATTCAACAACAACCTCAATATTGAAAGTCACCAACAAATTCAACAACAACCTCAACATTGATAAATACAAAAAAGTTCGAAAAATAACATTGATAACACCAAAAATTCAGCAACAACTTCAATTTTGAAAATCACCAACAAATTGAACAACAACCTCAACATTGAATAATATAAAAAGTTCAAAAAATAACATTGATAACAACAACAAATTCAACAACAACTCAACTTTGGAAAAAAACAACAAATTCAACAACAAGCTCAACATTGAAAAACACCAAAAAATTCAACAACAACCTTACCTTTTAAAAGTGCAAAAAAGTTTAAAAAAAACATTGATAACACCAACAAATTCAACAACAGCCCCTAATTTAAAAACGCCAATAAATTCAACAACAACCTCAATATTGAAAGTCACCAAGAAATTCAACAAGAACCTCAACATTGAAAAACACCAACAAATCCAACAACAACCTCAATATTGAAAATCGCCAACAAATTCAACAACAACCTCAACATTGAATAACACCAACAAATTGAACAACAACCTCAACTTATAAAAGAGAAAAAGTTCAAAAAAACATTGATAACACCAACAAATTCAACAACAATCTCAACATTGAATAACGCGAACAAATTCAACAATAACCTCAATATTGAAAGTCACCAAAAAATTCAACAAAAACCACACCATTGAAAAACACCAATAAATTCAACAACAACCTCAACTTTTAAAAGTACAAAAAAGTTCAAAAAAACAATATTGAAAATCACCAACAAATTCAAAAACCTCAACAATGAAAAACACCAAAAAATTCATCAATACCCTCAACAATGAAAAGCACCAAGAATATTCAACAACAACCTCAACATTGAAAAACGCCAACAAATTCAACAACAAACTCAACAATGAAAAACAACAATAAATTCAAAATCAACCTCAACTTTTAAAAGTACAAAAAAGTTCAAAAAAGAATATTGATAACACCAACAAATTCAAGAACACCCTCAATACTGAAAATCACCATAAATTCAACGACCTCAACTTTGAAAAACAACAACAAATTCAACAACCTCAAAATTGAAAAACGCCACCAAATTCAACAACAACCTCAACATTGAAAAACGCCAACAAAATCAACAGCAATCTCAAAATTGAAAAACATCAACAAATTCATCAACAACGACAACAATGAAAAAGACCAACAAATTCAGCAACAACCTCAACTTTGATAAACACAAAATAGTTTTAAAACAAAACCATTGATAACACCAACAAATTCAACAACAACCTCAATATTGAAAATCACCATAAATTCAACGACCTCAACTTTGAATAACAACAACAAATTCAACAACAACCTCAACTTTTAAAAATACAAACAAGTTCAACAAAAAAACATTAATAACACCAACAAATTCAACAACAAACTCTATATTGAAAATCACCAACAAATTCAACAACAACCTCAACATTGAAAATCACCAACAAATTCAACAACAACCTCTACTTTTAAAAGTACAAAAGAACATTGATAACACCAACAAAATAAACAACAACCTCAACAATGAAAACGACCAAATCTTTCAACAACAACCTCAACATTTAAAAGTACTAACAAGTTCAACAAAAAACATTGATGACACCAACAAATTCAACAACAACCTCAACAATGAAAATCACCAACAAATCCAACAACAACCTCATCATTGAAAAATACCAGCAAATTCAACAACAACCTCAACATTGAAAAACGCCAACAAATTCAACAACAACCTCAGCAATGAAAAACACGAGCAAATTCCACAACAACCTCAACTTTTAAAAGTACAAAAAAGTTCAAAAAAAGAATATTGATAACAACACCAAATTCAACAACAACCTCAATTTTGAAAATCACTAACAAATTCAAAAACCACAACATTGAAAAACACCGAAAAATTCAACAACAACCTCACCATTTAAAACCACCAAGAAATTCATCAACAACCACAACAATGAAAAGCACCAAAAAATTCAATAACAACCTAAACATTGAAAAACGCCCACAAATTCAACAACAACCTCAACATTGAAAAACACCAACAAATTCAACAACAACCTCGACTTTTAAAAGTACAAAAAAGTTCAAGAAAGAATATTGATAACACCAGCAAATTCAAGAATAACCTCAATATTGAAAATCAGCAACAAACTCAACAACAATCTCAGCATTGAAAAACACCAAAAAATTTACGAAAACCTCATCATTGAAAAACAACAACAAATTCAACAACAATCACAACTTTTAAAAATACATACAAGTTCAACAAAGAAACATTGCTGACACTATCCAATTCAGCAACAACCTCAACATTAAAAATCACCGACAAATTCAGCATCCACAACACTAAAAATCACCAACAAATTCAACAACATCAACATTGAAAAACACCAACAAATTCAACAACAACCTCAACATTGAAAGACACCAACAAATTCAACAACAACTTCAACAATGAAAAACACCAAAAAATTCAACAACAACCTCAACATTGAAAAACGCCAACAAATTCAAAAAAAAACTCAACTTTTAAACGTACAAAAAAGTTCAACAAAATAAACATTGATAATACCAATAAATTCAACAACAACCACATCTTTGAAAAATACAAACAATTTCAACAAAATAAACATTGATGACACTATCCATTTCAACAACAACCTCAAGATTTAAAATTACCAACAAATTCAGCAACCTCAACACTGAAAATCACCAACCAATTCAGCAACAACATCATCACCGAAAAACAATAAAAAATTCAGCAACAACCTCAACTTTCAAAACTACAACAAAGTTCAACAATATAAACATTGACAACACCAACAAATTCAAATGCAACCTCAATATTGAAAAACACCAACAAATTTAACAACAACCTCAACGATGAAAACACCAAAAAATTCAACAAAAAACTCAACAATGAAAAACACCAACAAATTCAAAATCAACCACAACTTTTAAAAGTACAAAAACTTCAACAAAATAAACATTGATAACACCATTAAATTCAACAACAACCACAATATTGAAAATCACCAATAAATTCAACAACAACTTCAACATTGAAAATCACCAACAAATTCAACAGAAACCACAACATTGAAAAACACCAACAAATTCAACAACAACCTCAACATTGAAAAAAACCAACAAATTCAACAACAATCTCAACTTTAAAAAATACAAAGAAGTTCAAAAAATAACATTGATAACACCAAATATTCAACAACAACCTCAATATTGAAAATCACCTACAAATTCAACAACAGCCTCAACATTGAAAAATACCATCAAATTCAACAACCTCAGCTTTTAAAAGAAGAGAAAAAGTTCAAAAGAACATTGATAACACCAACAAATTCAACAACAACCTCAACGTTGAAAAACGGCAACAAATTCAACAACAACCTCAATATTGAAAATCACCAACAAATTCAACAACAACCTCTACATTGAAAAACGCCAACAAATTCAACTACAACCTCAATATGGAAAATCACCAAATGATTCAACAACATCCTCAACATTGAAAAACACCAACAAATTCAACAACAACCTCAACATTTAAAAAAACCAACAAATTCAAATACAATCTCAACATTGAAAAATACAAAAAAGTTCAAAAAATAACATTGATAACACTAAAAAATTCAACAACAACCTGAACATTGAAAAACAGCAACAAATTCAACAACGACCTCAACAATCAAAAACACCATCAAATTCGACAACTACCTTAACATTGAAAAATACCAATAACTTCAAATACAATCTCAACATTGAAAAATACAAAAAAGTTCAAAAAATGACATTCATAACACCAACAAATTCAACAACAACCTTAATATTGAAATTCACCAACAAATTAATCAACAACCTCAACATTGAAAGACACCAACAAATTCAACAACAACCACAACATTTAAAACTACAAAAAAGTTCAAAAAAGAACATTGATAAAACAAACAAATTGAACAACAACCTCTATATTGAAAGTCACAAACAAAAGCAACAACAACCACAACATTGAAAAACACCAACAAATTCAAGAACAACCTCAACTTTTAAAAGAAGAGAAAAAGTTCAGAAAAAACATTGATAACACCAACAAATTCAACAACAACCTCATTATTGAAATACACCAGAAACTCAACAACAACCTCATTATTGAAATACACTAACAAATTCAACAACAACCTCAATATTGAAAATCACCAAGAAATTCAATAACTTAAATTTTGAAAATCAACATCAAACTCAACAACAACCTCAACATTGAAAATCACCAACAAATTCAATAACTTAAATTTTGAAAATCACCATCAAATTCAACAACAACCTCAACATTGAAAAACACCAAGAAATTCAACAACAACCTCAACATTGAAAAAACCAACAAATTCAACAACAAGCTCAACTTTCAAAAATAAAAAAAAGTTCAAAAAATAACATTGATAACACCAACAAATTCAACAACAACCTCAATATTGAAAATCACCAACAAATTCAACAACAACCTCAAGAATCAAATACACCAACAAATTCAACGACAACCTCAACATTGAAAAATACCAACAAATCCAACAACAACCTCAACATTGAAAAATTCAGAAAAGTTCAAAAAATAACATTGATAACACCAACAAATTCAACAACAACCTCATTATTGAATATCACCAACAAATTCAACAACAACCTCAACATTGAAAAACACCAACAAATTCAACACCAACCTCAAAATTGAAAGACACCAACAAATTCAACAAAAGCTCAACATTGAAAATCACGAACAAATTCAACAACAACATCAACATTGAAAAGCGCCAACCATTTCAATAACAACCTCAATATTGAAAATCATCAACAAATTTAACAACAAACTCAACATTGAAAAACGCCAACAAATTCAACAACAACCTCAATATTGAAAGTCACCAACAAATTCAACAACAACCTCAACATTGAAAATCGCCAAAAAATTCAACAACAAACTCAATATTGAAAAACTCCAACAAAATCAACAACAACCTCAACAATGAAAAATACCAACAAATTCAACAACAACCTCAACAATGATAAACACCAATAAATTCAACAACAACCTCAACATTGAAAAACACCAACAAATTCAACAACAACCTCAACAATCAAAAAAAGCAAAAAATTCAACAGCCTCGACAGTGAAAAATACCATCAAATTCAACAACCTCAACTTTTAAAAGAAGAGAAAAAGTTAAAAAAAAACATTTATAACACCAACAAATTGAACAACAACCTCAACGTTGAAAAACGCAAACAAATTCAACTACAACCTCAATATTAAAAATCACCAAATGATTCAACAACAACATCAACATTGAAAAACACCAACAAATTCAACAACAGCATCAACATTTAAAAAAACCATCAAATTCAAATACAATCTCAACATTGAAAAATACAAAAAAGTTCCAAAAATAACATTGATAACACTAAAAAACACAAACACAACATCAACAATGAAAAACAGAAACAAATTCAACAACTACCTCAACAATCAAAAACAACAACAAATTCAACAACAACCTTAACATTGAAAAATACCAATAAATTCAAATACAATCTCAACATTGAAAAATACAAAAAAGTTCAAAAAATTACATTGATTACACCAAAAAATTCAACAACAACCTCAATATTTAAATTCACCAACAAATTCAACAACAACCTCAACATTGAAAATCACCAACAAATTCAACAACAACCTCAACATTGAAAGATACGAAAAAATTCAACAACAACCTCAAGAATGAATAACACCAATAAATTCAACAACCTCAACATTGAAACACACCAACAAATTCAACAACCTCAACATTGAAAAAGACCATCAAATTCAAGAACAACCTCAACTTTTAAAAGAAGAGATAAAGTTTAGAAAAAGCATTGATAACACCAACAAATTCAACAACAACCTCATTATTAAAATACACCAACAAATTTAACAACAACCTCAACATTGAAAATCACCAACAAATTCAATAACTTCAATTTTGAAAATCACCAACAAATTCAACAAAAATCTCAACATTGAAAAATACCAACAAATTCAACAACAACCTCAACATTCAAAAATACAAAAAAGTTCAAAAAATAACATTGTTAACACCAACAAATTCAACAACAACCTCATTATTGAATATCACCAACAAATTCAACAACAACCACAACATTGAAAAACGCCAACAATTTCAACAACAAAGTCAATATTGAAAATCATCAACAAATTCAACAACAAACTCAACATTAAAAAAAACCAACAAATTCAACAACAAGCTCAATATTGAAAAACGTCAACAAATTCAACAACAACCTCAACATTGAAACTCGTCAACAAATTCAACAACAACCTCAACATTGAAAAACACCAACAAATTCAACAACAACCTCAACATTGAAAAACGCCAACGAATTCAACAACAACCTCAATATTGAAAATCACCAACAATTTCAACAAAAAGCCCAACACTGAAAAACAACAAAAAATTCAACAACAACCTCAACTTTTAAAAGGAGAGTAAAATTTCAAAAATAACATTGATAACACCAAGAAATTCAACAACAACCTCAATATTGAAAAACACCAACAAATTCAACAACAACCTCAACATTGAAAATCACCAAGAAATTCAACAACAGCAATTTTGAAAATCACCAACAAATTCAACAGAAACCTCAACATTGAAAAACGCCAACAAATACAACAAGAACCTCAGTATTGAAAATCATCAACAACCTCAACATTGATAAACACCAACAAATTCAACAACAACCTCAACATTGAAAAAAACCAACAAATTCAACAACAATCTCAACTTTAAAAAATACAAAGAAGTTCAAAAAAAAACATTGATAACACCAAAAATTCAACATCAACCTCAATATTGAAAATCACCTACAAATTCAACAACAACCTTAACATTGAAAAACAGCAACAAATTCAATAACAAACTCAACAATCAAAAAAAGCAAAAAATTCAACAGCCTCAACATTGAAAAATACCATCAAATTCAACAACCTCAGCTTTTAAAAGAAGAGATAAAGTTCAAAAGAACATTGATAACACCAACAAATTCAACAACAACCTGAACGTTGAAAAACGGCAATAAATTCAACAACAACCTCAATATTGAAAATCACCAACAAATTCAACAACAACCTCTACATTGAAAAATGCAAACAAATTCAACGACAACCTTAATATTGAAAATCACCAAATGATTCAACAACAACCTCAACATTGAAAAACACCAACAAATTCAACAACAACCTCAACATTTAAAAAAAGCAACAAATTCAAATACAATCTCATCATTGAAAAATGCAAAAAAGTTCAAAAAATAACATTGATAACATTAAAAAATTCAATAACAAGCTGAACATTGAAAAACAGCACCAAATTCAACAACTACCTCAACAATCAAAAACACCAACAAATTCAACAACAACCTTAACATTGAAAAATACCAATAAATTTAAATACAATCTCAACATTGAAAAATACAAAAGAGTTCAAAAAATGACATTGATAACACCAACAAATTCAACAACAAGCTCAATATTGAAATTCACCAACAAATTCAACAACAACCTCAACATTTAAAAACACCAACAAATTCAACAACAACCTCAACATTGAAAAACGCCAACAAATTCAACCAGAAGCTGAACATTGAAAATCACCAACAAATTCAACAACAACCTCAAAAATTGAAAAGCACCATCAAATTCAACAACAACCTCAACTTTTAAAAGAAGAGAAAAAGTTCAAAAAAACATTGATAACACCAACAAATTCAACAACAACCTCAACATTCAAAACACCAACAAATTGAACAAAAACCTCAACTTTTAAAAGAAGAGAAAAAGTTCAAAAAAACATTGATAACACCAACAAATTCAACAACAACCTCAATATTGAAAGTCACCAACAAATTCAACAACAACCTCAACATTGATAAATACAAAAAAGTTCGAAAAATAACATTGATAACACCAAAAATTCAGCAACAACTTCAATTTTGAAAATCACCAACAAATTGAACAACAACCTCAACATTGAATAATATAAAAAGTTCAAAAAATAACATTGATAACAACAACAAATTCAACAACAACTCAACTTTGGAAAAAAACAACAAATTCAACAACAAGCTCAACATTGAAAAACACCAAAAAATTCAACAACAACCTTACCTTTTAAAAGTGCAAAAAAGTTTAAAAAAAACATTGATAACACCAACAAATTCAACAACAGCCCCTAATTTAAAAACGCCAATAAATTCAACAACAACCTCAATATTGAAAGTCACCAAGAAATTCAACAAGAACCTCAACATTGAAAAACACCAACAAATCCAACAACAACCTCAATATTGAAAATCGCCAACAAATTCAACAACAACCTCAACATTGAATAACACCAACAAATTGAACAACAACCTCAACTTATAAAAGAGAAAAAGTTCAAAAAAACATTGATAACACCAACAAATTCAACAACAATCTCAACATTGAATAACGCGAACAAATTCAACAATAACCTCAATATTGAAAGTCACCAAAAAATTCAACAAAAACCACACCATTGAAAAACACCAATAAATTCAACAACAACCTCAACTTTTAAAAGTACAAAAAAGTTCAAAAAAACAATATTGAAAATCACCAACAAATTCAAAAACCTCAACAATGAAAAACACCAAAAAATTCATCAATACCCTCAACAATGAAAAGCACCAAGAATATTCAACAACAACCTCAACATTGAAAAACGCCAACAAATTCAACAACAAACTCAACAATGAAAAACAACAATAAATTCAAAATCAACCTCAACTTTTAAAAGTACAAAAAAGTTCAAAAAAGAATATTGATAACACCAACAAATTCAAGAACACCCTCAATACTGAAAATCACCATAAATTCAACGACCTCAACTTTGAAAAACAACAACAAATTCAACAACCTCAAAATTGAAAAACGCCACCAAATTCAACAACAACCTCAACATTGAAAAACGCCAACAAAATCAACAGCAATCTCAAAATTGAAAAACATCAACAAATTCATCAACAACGACAACAATGAAAAAGACCAACAAATTCAGCAACAACCTCAACTTTGATAAACACAAAATAGTTTTAAAACAAAACCATTGATAACACCAACAAATTCAACAACAACCTCAATATTGAAAATCACCATAAATTCAACGACCTCAACTTTGAATAACAACAACAAATTCAACAACAACCTCAACTTTTAAAAATACAAACAAGTTCAACAAAAAAACATTAATAACACCAACAAATTCAACAACAAACTCTATATTGAAAATCACCAACAAATTCAACAACAACCTCAACATTGAAAATCACCAACAAATTCAACAACAACCTCTACTTTTAAAAGTACAAAAGAACATTGATAACACCAACAAAATAAACAACAACCTCAACAATGAAAACGACCAAATCTTTCAACAACAACCTCAACATTTAAAAGTACTAACAAGTTCAACAAAAAACATTGATGACACCAACAAATTCAACAACAACCTCAACAATGAAAATCACCAACAAATCCAACAACAACCTCATCATTGAAAAATACCAGCAAATTCAACAACAACCTCAACATTGAAAAACGCCAACAAATTCAACAACAACCTCAGCAATGAAAAACACGAGCAAATTCCACAACAACCTCAACTTTTAAAAGTACAAAAAAGTTCAAAAAAGGAATATTGATAACAACACCAAATTCAACAACAACCTCAATTTTGAAAATCACTAACAAATTCAAAAACCACAACATTGAAAAACACCGAAAAATTCAACAACAACCTCACCATTTAAAACCACCAAGAAATTCATCAACAACCACAACAATGAAAAGCACCAAAAAATTCAATAACAACCTAAACATTGAAAAACGCCCACAAATTCAACAACAACCTCAACATTGAAAAACACCAACAAATTCAACAACAACCTCGACTTTTAAAAGTACAAAAAAGTTCAAGAAAGAATATTGATAACACCAGCAAATTCAAGAATAACCTCAATATTGAAAATCAGCAACAAACTCAACAACAATCTCAGCATTGAAAAACACCAAAAAATTTACGAAAACCTCATCATTGAAAAACAACAACAAATTCAACAACAATCACAACTTTTAAAAATACATACAAGTTCAACAAAGAAACATTGCTGACACTATCCAATTCAGCAACAACCTCAACATTAAAAATCACCGACAAATTCAGCATCCACAACACTAAAAATCACCAACAAATTCAACAACATCAACATTGAAAAACACCAACAAATTCAACAACAACCTCAACATTGAAAGACACCAACAAATTCAACAACAACTTCAACAATGAAAAACACCAAAAAATTCAACAACAACCTCAACATTGAAAAACGCCAACAAATTTAAAAAAAACTCAACTTTTAAACGTACAAAAAAGTTCAACAAAATAAACATTGATAATACCAATAAATTCAACAACAACCACATCTTTGAAAAATACAAACAATTTCAACAAAATAAACATTGATGACACTATCCATTTCAACAACAACCTCAAGATTTAAAATTACCAACAAATTCAGCAACCTCAACACTGAAAATCACCAACCAATTCAGCAACAACATCATCACCGAAAAACAATAAAAAATTCAGCAACAACCTCAACTTTCAAAACTACAACAAAGTTCAACAATATAAACATTGACAACACCAACAAATTCAAATGCAACCTCAATATTGAAAAACACCAACAAATTTAACAACAACCTCAACGATGAAAACACCAAAAAATTCAACAAAAAACTCAACAATGAAAAACACCAACAAATTCAAAATCAACCACAACTTTTAAAAGTACAAAAACTTCAACAAAATAAACATTGATAACACCATTAAATTCAACAACAACCACAATATTGAAAATCACCAATAAATTCAACAACAACTTCAACATTGAAAATCACCAACAAATTCAACAGAAACCACAACATTGAAAAACACCAACAAATTCAACAACAACCTCAACATTGAAAAAAACCAACAAATTCAACAACAATCTCAACTTTAAAAAATACAAAGAAGTTCAAAAAATAACATTGATAACACCAAATATTCAACAACAACCTCAATATTGAAAATCACCTACAAATTCAACAACAGCCTCAACATTGAAAAATACCATCAAATTCAACAACCTCAGCTTTTAAAAGAAGAGAAAAAGTTCAAAAGAACATTGATAACACCAACAAATTCAACAACAACCTCAACGTTGAAAAACGGCAACAAATTCAACAACAACCTCAATATTGAAAATCACCAACAAATTCAACAACAACCTCTACATTGAAAAACGCCAACAAATTCAACTACAACCTCAATATGGAAAATCACCAAATGATTCAACAACATCCTCAACATTGAAAAACACCAACAAATTCAACAACAACCTCAACATTTAAAAAAACCAACAAATTCAAATACAATCTCAACATTGAAAAATACAAAAAAGTTCAAAAAATAACATTGATAACACTAAAAAATTCAACAACAACCTGAACATTGAAAAACAGCAACAAATTCAACAACGACCTCAACAATCAAAAACACCATCAAATTCGACAACTACCTTAACATTGAAAAATACCAATAACTTCAAATACAATCTCAACATTGAAAAATACAAAAAAGTTCAAAAAATGACATTCATAACACCAACAAATTCAACAACAACCTTAATATTGAAATTCACCAACAAATTAATCAACAACCTCAACATTGAAAGACACCAACAAATTCAACAACAACCACAACATTTAAAACTACAAAAAAGTTCAAAAAAGAACATTGATAAAACAAACAAATTCAACAACAACCTCTATATTGAAAGTCACAAACAAAAGCAACAACAACCACAACATTGAAAAACACCAACAAATTCAAGAACAACCTCAACTTTTAAAAGAAGAGAAAAAGTTCAGAAAAAACATTGATAACACCAACAAATTCAACAACAACCTCATTATTGAAATACACCAGAAACTCAACAACAACCTCATTATTGAAATACACTAACAAATTCAACAACAACCTCAACATTGAAAATCACCAAGAAATTCAATAACTTAAATTTTGAAAATCAACATCAAACTCAACAACAACCTCAACATTGAAAATCACCAACAAATTCAATAACTTAAATTTTGAAAATCACCATCAAATTCAACAACAACCTCAACATTGAAAAACACCAAGAAATTCAACAACAACCTCAACATTGAAAAAACCAACAAATTCAACAACAAGCTCAACTTTCAAAAATAAAAAAAAGTTCAAAAAATAACATTGATAACACCAACAAATTCAACAACAACCTCAATATTGAAAATCACCAACAAATTCAACAACAACCTCAAGAATCAAATACACCAACAAATTCAACGACAACCTCAACATTGAAAAATACCAACAAATCCAACAACAACCTCAACATTGAAAAATTCAGAAAAGTTCAAAAAATAACATTGATAACACCAACAAATTCAACAACAACCTCATTATTGAATATCACCAACAAATTCAACAACAACCTCAACATTGAAAAACACCAACAAATTCAACACCAACCTCAAAATTGAAAGACACCAACAAATTCAACAAAAGCTCAACATTGAAAATCACGAACAAATTCAACAACAACATCAACATTGAAAAGCGCCAACCATTTCAATAACAACCTCAATATTGAAAATCATCAACAAATTTAACAACAAACTCAACATTGAAAAACGCCAACAAATTCAACAACAACCTCAATATTGAAAGTCACCAACAAATTCAACAACAACCTCAACATTGAAAATCGCCAAAAAATTCAACAACAAACTCAATATTGAAAAACTCCAACAAAATCAACAACAACCTCAACAATGAAAAATACCAACAAATTCAACAACAACCTCAACAATGATAAACACCAATAAATTCAACAACAACCTCAACATTGAAAAACACCAACAAATTCAACAACAACCTCAACAATCAAAAAAAGCAAAAAATTCAACAGCCTCGACAGTGAAAAATACCATCAAATTCAACAACCTCAACTTTTAAAAGAAGAGAAAAAGTTAAAAAAAAACATTTATAACACCAACAAATTGAACAACAACCTCAACGTTGAAAAACGCAAACAAATTCAACTACAACCTCAATATTAAAAATCACCAAATGATTCAACAACAACATCAACATTGAAAAACACCAACAAATTCAACAACAGCATCAACATTTAAAAAAACCATCAAATTCAAATACAATCTCAACATTGAAAAATACAAAAAAGTTCCAAAAATAACATTGATAACACTAAAAAACACAAACACAACATCAACAATGAAAAACAGAAACAAATTCAACAACTACCTCAACAATCAAAAACAACAACAAATTCAACAACAACCTTAACATTGAAAAATACCAATAAATTCAAATACAATCTCAACATTGAAAAATACAAAAAAGTTCAAAAAATTACATTGATTACACCAAAAAATTCAACAACAACCTCAATATTTAAATTCACCAACAAATTCAACAACAACCTCAACATTGAAAATCACCAACAAATTCAACAACAACCTCAACATTGAAAGATACGAAAAAATTCAACAACAACCTCAAGAATGAATAACACCAATAAATTCAACAACCTCAACATTGAAACACACCAACAAATTCAACAACCTCAACATTGAAAAAGACCATCAAATTCAAGAACAACCTCAACTTTTAAAAGAAGAGATAAAGTTTAGAAAAAGCATTGATAACACCAACAAATTCAACAACAACCTCATTATTAAAATACACCAACAAATTTAACAACAACCTCAACATTGAAAATCACCAACAAATTCAATAACTTCAATTTTGAAAATCACCAACAAATTCAACAAAAATCTCAACATTGAAAAATACCAACAAATTCAACAACAACCTCAACATTCAAAAATACAAAAAAGTTCAAAAAATAACATTGTTAACACCAACAAATTCAACAACAACCTCATTATTGAATATCACCAACAAATTCAACAACAACCACAACATTGAAAAACGCCAACAATTTCAACAACAAAGTCAATATTGAAAATCATCAACAAATTCAACAACAAACTCAACATTAAAAAAAACCAACAAATTCAACAACAAGCTCAATATTGAAAAACGTCAACAAATTCAACAACAACCTCAACATTGAAACTCGTCAACAAATTCAACAACAACCTCAACATTGAAAAACACCAACAAATTCAACAACAACCTCAACATTGAAAAACGCCAACGAATTCAACAACAACCTCAATATTGAAAATCACCAACAATTTCAACAAAAAGCCCAACACTGAAAAACAACAAAAAATTCAACAACAACCTCAACTTTTAAAAGGAGAGTAAAATTTCAAAAATAACATTGATAACACCAAGAAATTCAACAACAACCTCAATATTGAAAAACACCAACAAATTCAACAACAACCTCAACATTGAAAATCACCAAGAAATTCAACAACAGCAATTTTGAAAATCACCAACAAATTCAACAGAAACCTCAACATTGAAAAACGCCAACAAATACAACAAGAACCTCAGTATTGAAAATCATCAACAACCTCAACATTGATAAACACCAACAAATTCAACAACAACCTCAACATTGAAAAAAACCAACAAATTCAACAACAATCTCAACTTTAAAAAATACAAAGAAGTTCAAAAAAAAACATTGATAACACCAAAAATTCAATAACAACCTAAACATTGAAAAACGCCCACAAATTCAACAACAACCTCAACATTGAAAAACACCAACAAATTCAACAACAACCTCGACTTTTAAAAGTACAAAAAAGTTCAAGAAAGAATATTGATAACACCAGCAAATTCAAGAATAACCTCAATATTGAAAATCAGCAACAAACTCAACAACAATCTCAGCATTGAAAAACACCAAAAAATTTACGAAAACCTCATCATTGAAAAACAACAACAAATTCAACAACAATCACAACTTTTAAAAATACATACAAGTTCAACAAAGAAACATTGCTGACACTATCCAATTCAGCAACAACCTCAACATTAAAAATCACCGACAAATTCAGCATCCACAACACTAAAAATCACCAACAAATTCAACAACATCAACATTGAAAAACACCAACAAATTCAACAACAACCTCAACATTGAAAGACACCAACAAATTCAACAACAACTTCAACAATGAAAAACACCAAAAAATTCAACAACAACCTCAACATTGAAAAACGCCAACAAATTCAAAAAAAAACTCAACTTTTAAACGTACAAAAAAGTTCAACAAAATAAACATTGATAATACCAATAAATTCAACAACAACCACATCTTTGAAAAATACAAACAATTTCAACAAAATAAACATTGATGACACTATCCATTTCAACAACAACCTCAAGATTTAAAATTACCAACAAATTCAGCAACCTCAACACTGAAAATCACCAACCAATTCAGCAACAACATCATCACCGAAAAACAATAAAAAATTCAGCAACAACCTCAACTTTCAAAACTACAACAAAGTTCAACAATATAAACATTGACAACACCAACAAATTCAAATGCAACCTCAATATTGAAAAACACCAACAAATTTAACAACAACCTCAACGATGAAAACACCAAAAAATTCAACAAAAAACTCAACAATGAAAAACACCAACAAATTCAAAATCAACCACAACTTTTAAAAGTACAAAAACTTCAACAAAATAAACATTGATAACACCATTAAATTCAACAACAACCACAATATTGAAAATCACCAATAAATTCAACAACAACTTCAACATTGAAAATCACCAATAAATTCAACAAAAACCTTAAAATTGAAAAACACCAACAAATTCAACAACAACCTCAACTTTTAAAAGTACAAAAAAGTTTAAAAAAGAATATTGATAACAACAACAAATTCAAGAACAACCTCAATATTGAAAATCACCAACAAATTCAACAACGTCAATATTGAAAAACAGCAACAAATTCAA
This sequence comes from Cetorhinus maximus, assembly GCF_964194155.1. Classification (NCBI taxonomy): domain Eukaryota; kingdom Metazoa; phylum Chordata; class Chondrichthyes; order Lamniformes; family Cetorhinidae; genus Cetorhinus; species Cetorhinus maximus. Next base: position 60,008 of record NW_027596819.1, read on the forward strand.
CAACAACCTCAACACTGAAAAACACCAATAAATTCATCAACAACCACAACAATGAAAAACACCAAAAAATTCAACAACAACTTCAACATTGAAAAACGCCAACAAATTCATCAACAACCTCAACAATGAAAAACACCAAAAATTCAAATTCAACCTGAATTTTTAATAGTACAAAAAAGTTCAACAAAATAAACTTTGATAACACCAAGAAAATCAAAAACAACCATAATTTTTAAAAATACAATCAAGTTCAGCAAAATAAAAATTGATGACACAATGCAATTCAACAACAACCTCAACATTTAAAATTACCAACGAATTCAGCAACCTCAACTCTGAAAATCACCACCGTATTCAACAACAACATCAACATTGAAAAACAATAAAAAAAAATCAGCAACAACCTAAACTTTTAAAACTACTAAAAAGTTCAACAAAATAAACATGGACAACACCAACAAATTCACCAACGATCTCAACATTGAAAAACACCAACGAATTCAAAATCAGCAACAAACTTTTAAAAGTACAAAAAAGTTCAACAAAATAAACATTGATAACACCAAGAAATTCAACAACAACCACAATTTTTAAAAATACAGACAAGTTCAGCAAAATAAACATTGATGGCTCTATCCAATTCAACAACAACCTCAACATTTAAAATCACCAACAAATTCAGCAATCTCAACACTGAAAATCACCAACAAATACAACAACAACATCAAAATTGAAAAACAATAAAAAATTCAGCAACAACCTCAACTTTTAATATTACAAAAAAGTTCAACAAAATAAATGTTGAAAACACCAATACAACAACAACATCAACTTTAAAAAATACAAACAATTTCAACAAAATAAACATTGATGACACTATCCAATTCAACAACAACCTGAACATTGAAAAACACCAACAAATTTAACAACAACCTCAACACTGAAAATCACCAAAAAATTCAACAACAACATCAACTTTGAAAAACAATAAAAAATTCAGCAACAACCTCCACTTTTGAAAATACAAAAAATTCAACAAAAAAAACATTCTCAACACCAACAAATTCAACAACAACCTCAATATTGAAAATCACCAAAAAATTCAACAACCTCAACACTGAATATCACCAACAAATTAAACAACAACCTCAACTTTTGAAAGTACAAAAAAGTTCAACAAAATAAACATTGAAAACATTAATAAATACAACAACAACATCAACATTAAAAAATACAAACAATTTCAACAAAATAAACATTGATGACACTATCCAATTCAACAACAACCTCAACATTTAAAATCACCAACAAATTCAACAACAACATCAACAATGAAAAACAATAAAAGAATTCAGCAACAACCTCAACTTTTAAAAGTACAAAAAAGTTCAACAAAATAAACATTGATAACACCAACAAATTCAACTACAACCAGAACTTTCAAAAATACAAATAATTTCAAAAAATAACATTGATAACGCCAACAAATTCAACAACAATCTCAACATTGGAAAAACACCAGAAAATTCAACTACAACCTCAACTTTGAAAAACATCAACAAAATCAACAACAACCTCAACATTGAAAACCAACAAAAAAATCAACAACCTCAACTTTTACAAGTACAAAAAAGTTCAACAATATAAAGGGTGATAACACCAGCAAATTCAACAAAAACCTCAATATTGAAAATCACCAGCAAATTCAACAACCTCAACATTGAAAAACACAAAAAAGTTCAAAAAAAAGAACATTGATAACACATACAAACTCAACAAGAAACTCAACATTGAAAATCACCAACAAATTCAACGACATCAACATTGAAAAACACCAACAAATTCAAAAACAACCTCAACATTGAAAAACACCAACAAATTGAACAACAACCTCAACAATGAAAAACACCAACAAGTTCAACAACAACCTCAACAATGAAGAACACCAATAAATTCAACATCAACTTCAACATTGAAAAACGCCAACAAATTCAACAAGAAGCTCAATATTGAAAATCACCAACAAATTCAACAACAACCTCCAAAATTGAAAAGCACCATCAAATTCAACGACAACCTCAACATTCAAAACACCAACAAATTGAACAACAACCTCAACTTTTAAAAGAAAAGAAAAAGTTCAAAAAAACATTGATAACACCAACAAATTCAACAAAAACGTCAATATTGAAAGTCACCAACAAATTCAACAACAAGCTCAACATTGATAAATACAAAAAAGTTCGAAAAATAACATTGATAACACCAAAAATTCAGCAACAACTTCACTTTTGAAAATCACCAACAAATTGAACAACAACCTCAACATTGAATAATATAAAAAGTTCAAAAAATAACATTGATAACAACAACAAATTCAACAACAACCTCAACTTTGGAAAAAAACAACAAATTCAACAACAAGCTCAACATTGAAAAACACCAACAAATTCAACAACAACCTTACCTTTTAAAAGTGCAAAAAAGTTTAAAAAAAACATTGATAACACCAACAAATTCAACAACAGCCCCTAATTTAAAAACGCCAATAAATTCAACAACAACCTCAATATTGAAAGTCACCAAGAAATTCAACAAGGACCTCAACATTGAAAAACACCAACAAATCCAACAACAACCTCAATATTGAAATCGCCAACAAATTCAACAACAACCTCAAAAATGAAAAAAAGCAAAAAATTCAACAACCTCAACTTTTAAAAGAAGAGAAAATGATCAAAAAAAACATTGATAACACCAACATATTCAACAACAACCTCAACATTGAAAAACGCCAACAATTTCAACAACAACCTCAATATTGAAAATCATCAAAAAATTCAACAACAACCTCAACATTAAAAACTACAAAAAAGTTCAAAAATAACATTGATAACAACCTAAACATTGAAAAACTCCAACAAATTCAACAATAAACTCAATATTGAAAGAACCAACAAATTCAACAAGAAGCTCAACATTGAAAATCACGAAAAAATTCAACAACATCAATATTGAAAATCACCAACAGATTCAACAACAACCTCAACATTGAAAAACGCCAACAATTTCAACAACAACCTCAATATTGAAAATCATCAACAGATTCAACAACAACCTCAACATTGAAAAACACAATCAAATTGAACAAAACCCTCAACTTTTAAAAGAAGAGAAAAAGTTCAAAAAAAATCATTGATAACACCAACAAATTCAACAACAGCCTCAACATTGAAAAACACCAATAAATTCGACAACAACCTCAACATTGAAAGACACCAACAAATTCAACAACAACCTCAAAAATGAAACACAGCAAAAAATTCAACAACAACCTCTACTTTTATAAGAAGAGAAAAAGATAAAAAAAATTGAAAGCACCAACAAATTCAACAACAACCTCAACATTGATAAAAACAAAAAAGTTCAAAAAATAACATTGATAAGACCAACAAATTCAACAACAACCTCAACATTGAAAAACGCCAACAAATTCAACAACAACCTAAATATTGAAAATCATCACCAGATTCACAAAGAACCTCAACTTTTAAAAGAGGAGAAAATGTTCAAAAAAACATTGATAACACCAACAAATTCAACAATAACCTCAACATTGACAAACACCTACAAATTCGACAACAACCTCAATATTGAAAGTCACCAACAAATTCAACAACAACCTCAACATTTAAAAAAGTAATAAGTTACAAAAATATCATTGGTAACACCAACAAATTCAACAAAAAACTCAACATTGAAAAACAACAACAAACTCAAAAACAAGCTCAACATTGAAAAACACCAACAAATTCAACAACAACTTCAACTTTTAAAAGTACATAAAGTTTAAAAAAAACATTGGTAACACAAGCAAATTCAACAACAGCCGCAACATTGAAAAACGCCAAAAAATTCAACATCAATTTCAACATTGAAAAACAACAACAAATTGTACAACAACCTCAACTTATAAAAGAAGAAAAAAAGATCAAAAAAACATTGATAACACCAACAAATTCAACAACAACCTCAACATTTAAATAGTCCAACAAATTTAACAACAACCTCAACATTGAAAAACACCAACAAATTCAGCAACAACCTCAATATTAATAATCACCAACAAATTGAACAACAACCTCAACATTGAAAAATATGAAGAAGTTCAAAATATAACATTGAAAACACCAACAAATTCAGCAACAAAATCAACATTGAAAAAAACCAACAAATTCAACAACAAGCTCAACATTGAAAAACGCCAAAAAATTCAACAACAACCTCAATATTGAAAGTCATCAACAAATTCAACAACAACCTCAACATTGAAAATCGCCAACAAATTCAACAACAACCTCAATATTGAAAAACTCCAACAAAATCAACAACAACCTCAACAATGAAAAACAACAACAAATTCAACAACAACCTCAACAATGAAAAACACCAATAAATTCAACATCAACCTCAACATTGAAAAACACCAACAAATTCAACAACAACCTCAACATTGAAAAACGCCAACAAATTCACAACAAGCTCAATATTGAAAATCACCAACAAATTCAACAACAACCTCAGCATTGAAAATCACCAACAAATTCAACAACAACCTCAACTTTTAAAAGAAGAGAAAAAGTTCAAAATAACATTGATAACACCAAAAAATTCAACAACAACCTCAACATTGAAAAACGCCAACAAATTTAACAAAAACCTCAACATTCAAAACAACAACAAATTCAACAACAACCTCAACTTTTAAAAGAAGAGAAAAAGTTCAAAAAAACATTGATAACACCAACAAATTCAACAACAACCTCAATATTGAAAGTCACCAACAAATTCAACAACAACCTCAACATTGATAAATGCAAAAAAGTTCGAAAAAGAACATTGATAACACCAAAAATTCAGCAACAACTTCAATTTTGAAAATCACCAAAAAATTGAACAACAACCTCTACATTGAATAATATAAAAAGTTCAAAAAATAACATTGATAACATCAACAAATTCAACAACAAACTCAACTTTGAAAAAAAACAACAAATTCAACAACAAGCTCAACATTCAAAAACACCAACAAATTCAACAACAACCTTACCTTTTAAAAGTACAAAAAAGTTTAAAAAAAACATTGATAACAAATCCAACAACAACCTCAATATTAAAAATCGCCAACAAATTCAACAACAACCTCAACATTGAATAACACCAACAAATTGAACAACAACCTCAACTTATAAAAGAAGAGAAAAAGTTCAAAAAAACATTGATAACACCAACAAATTCAACAACAATCTCAACATTGAATAACGCGAACAAATTCAACAATAACCTCAATATTGAAAGTCACCAAGAAATTCAACAACAAGCTCAACATTCAAAAACACCAACAAATTCAACAACAACCTTACCTTTTAAAAGTACAAAAAAGTTTAAAAAAAACATTGATAACAAATCCAACAACAACCTCAATATTAAAAATCGCCAACAAATTCAACAACAACCTCAACATTGAATAACACCAACAAATTGAACAACAACCTCAACTTATAAAAGAAGAGAAAAAGTTCAAAAAAACATTGATAATACCAACAAATTCAACAACAATCTCAACATTGAATAACGCGAACAAATTCAACAATAACCTCAATATTGAAAGTCACCAAGAAATTCAACAACAACCTCAACATTGAAAAACACCAACAAATTCAACAACAACCTTAATATTGAAAGACACCAACAAATTCTATAACAACCTCATCATTGAAAAACGTGAACAAATTCAATAACAACCTTAATATTTAAAGACACCAACAAATTCAACTGCAACCTCAACATTTAAAAGTACAAAAAAGTTCAAAAAAGAACATTGATAACACCAGCAAATTCAACAGCAACCTCAACAATGAAAAACACCAACAAATTCAACAACAACCTCAACATTGAAAATCACCAACAAATTCAACAACAACCTCAATATTGAAACACACCAACAAATTCAACAACAACCTCAACTTTTAAAAGTACAAAAATGTTCAAAAAATAATATTGATAACACCAACAAATTCAACAACAACCTCAATATTGAAAATCACCAACAAATTCAAAAATCTCAACATTGAAATACACCAAAAATTCATCAACAACCACAACATTGAAAAGCACCAAATAATTCAACAACAACCTCAACATTGAAATACACCAACAAATTCAACAACAACCTCAACATTGAAAAACGCCAACAAATTCAACAACAACCCCAACAATGAAAAACACCAACTAAATCAAAATCAACCTCAACTTTTAAAAGTACAAAAAAGTTTAAAAAAGAATATTGATAACATCAACAAATTCAAGAACACCCTCAATACAGAAAATCACCATAAATTCAACGACCTCAACTTTGAAAAACAACAACAAATTCAACAACAACCTCAACATTGAAAAACTCCACCAAATTCAACAACAATCTCAACATTGAAAAACACCAACAAATTCAACAACAACCTCTACTTTTAAAAGTACAAAAGAACATTGATAACACCTACAAAATCAACAACAACCTCAACAATGAAAACGACCAAATATTTCAACAACAACCTCAAAATTTAAAAGTACTAACAAGTTCAACAAAAAACATTGATGACACCAGCAAATTCAACAACAACCTCAACATTGAAAAACACCAACAAATAAACAACAACCTCAACATTGAAAAACGCCAACAAATTCAACCACACCCTCAACAATGAAAAACACGAACAAATTCCACAACAATCTCAACTTTTAAAAGTACAAAAAAGTTCAAAAAAAGAATATTGATAACAACACCAAATTCAACAACAACCTCAATTTTGAAAATCACTAACAAATTCAAAAACCACAACATTGAAAAACACCGAAAAATTCAACAACAACCTCACCATTGAAAAACACCAAGAAATTCATCAACAACCACAACAATGAAAAGCACCAAAAAATTCAATAACAACCTAAACATTGAAAAACGCCAAAAAATTCAACAACAACCTCGACTTTTAAAAGTACAAAAAAGTTCAAAAATGAATATTGATAACACCAGCAAATTCAAGAATAACCTCAATATTGAAAATCAGCAACAAACTCAACAACAATCTCAGCATTGAAAAACACCAAAAAAATTACGAAAACCTCATCATTGAAAAACAGCAACAAATTCAACAACAACTTCAACATTGAAAAACACCAACAAATTCAACTACAACCTCAACATTGAAAAAGACCAACAAATTCATCAACAACCACAACAATGAAAAACACCAAAAAATTCAACAACAACCTCAACATTGAAAAACGCCAACAAATTCATCAACAACCTCAACAATGAAAAACACCAAAAATTCAAATTCAACCTGAATTTTTAATAGTACAAAAAAGTTGAACAAAATAAACTTTGATAACACCAAGAAAATCAAAAACAACCATAATTTTTAAAAATACAATCAAGTTCAGCAAAATAAAAATTGATGACACAATGCAATTCAACAACAACCTCAACATTTAAAATTACCAACGAATTCAGCAACCTCAACTCTGAAAATCACCAGCATATTCAACAACAACATCAACATTGAAAAACAATAAAAAAAAATCAGCAACAACCTAAACTTTTAAAACTACTAAAAAGTTCATCAAAATAAACATGGACAACACCAACAAATTCACCAACAATCTCAACATTGAAAAACACCAACAAATTCAAAATCAGCAACAAACTTTTAAAAGTACAAAAAAGTTCAACAAAATAAACATTGATAACACCGAGAAATTCAACAACAACCACAATTTTTAAAAATACAGACAAGTTCAGCAAAATAAACATTGATGGCTCTATCCAATTCAACAACAACCTCAACATTTAAAATCACTATCAAATTCAGCAACCTCAACATTTAAAATCACCAACAAATACAACAACAACATCAAGATTGAAAAACAACAAAAAATTCAGCAACAACCTCAACTTTTAATACTACAAAAACGTTCAACAAAATAAACGTTGAAAACACCAATAAATACAACAACAACATCAACTTTAAAAAATACAAACAATTTCAACAAAATAAACATTGATGACACTATCCAATTCAACAACAACCTGAACATTGAAAAACACCAACAAATTTAACAACAACCTCAACACTGAAAATCACCAAAAAATTCAACAACAACATCAACTTTGAAAAACAAACTTTTGAAACTACAAAAAATTCAACAAAATAAACATTCACAACACCAACAAATTCAACAACAACCTCAATATTGAAAATCACCAAAAAATTCAACAACCTCAACACTGAATATCACCAACAAATTAAACAACAACCTTAACTTTTGAAAGTACACAAAAGTTCAACAAAATAAACATTGATTACATCAATAAATACAACAACAACATCAACTTTAAAAAATACAAACAATTTCAACAAAATAAACATTAATGGCACTATCCAATTCAACAACAACCTCCACATTTAAAATCACCAACAAATTCAACAACCTCAACATTCAAAAACAATAAAAAAAATTCAGCAACAACCTCAACTTTTAAAAGAACAAAAAAGTTCAACAAAATAAACATTGATAACACCAACAAATTCAACTACAACCAGAACTTTCAAAAATACAAATAATTTCAAAAAATAACATTGATAACGCCAAAAAATTCAACAACAATCTCAACATTGGAAAAAGACCAGCAAATTCAACTACAACCTCAACTTTGAAAAAACATCAACAAAATCAACAACAAACTCAACATTGAAAACCAAAAAAAAAATCAACAACAACCTCAACTTTTACAAGTACAAAAAAGTTCAACAATATAAAGGTTGATAACACCAGCAAATTCAACTACAACCAGAACTTTCAAAAATACAAATAATTTCAAAAAATAACATTGATAACGCCAACAAATTCAACAACAATCTCAACATTGGAAAAACACCAGCAAATTCAACTACAACCTCAACTTTGAAAAACATCAACAAAATCAACAACAAACTCAACATTGAAAACCAAAAAAAAAATCAACAACAACCTCAACTTTTACAAGTACAAAAAAGTTCAACAATATAAAGGTTGATAACACCAGCAAATTCAACAAAAACCTCAATATTGAAAATCACCAGCAAATTCAACAACCTCAACATTGAAAAACACAAAAAAGTTCAAAAAAAGAACATTGATAACACAAACAAACTCAACAACAAACTCAACACTGAAAATCACCAACAAATTCAACGACATCAACATTGAAAAACACCAACAAATTCAAAAACAACCTCAACATTGAAAAACGCCACCAAATTCAACAACAACCTCAACATTGAAAAACGCCAACAAAATCAACAGCAATCTCAACATTGAAAACCAAAAAAAAAATCAACAACAACCTCAACTTTTACAAGTACAAAAAAGTTCAACAATATAAAGGTTGATAACACCAGCAAATTCAACAAAAACCTCAATATTGAAAATCACCAGCAAATTCAACAACCTCAACATTGAAAAACACAAAAAAGTTCAAAAAAAGAACATTGATAACACAAACAAACTCAACAACAAACTCAACACTGAAAATCACCAACAAATTCAACGACATCAACATTGAAAAACACCAACAAATTCAAAAACAACCTCAACATTGAAAAACGCCACCAAATTCAACAACCTCAACATTGAAAAACGCCAACAAAATCAACAGCAATCTCAACATTGAAAACCAAAAAAAAAATCAACAACAACCTCAACTTTTACAAGTACAAAAAAGTTCAACAATATAAAGGTTGATAACACCAGCAAATTCAACAAAAACCTCAATATTGAAAATCACCAGCAAATTCAACAACCTCAACATTGAAAAACACGAAAAAGTTCAAAAAAAGAACATTGATAACACAAACAAACTCAACAACAAACTCAACACTGAAAATCACCAACAAATTCAACGACATCAACATTGAAAAACACCAACAAATTCAAAAACAACCTCAACATTGAAAAACGCCACCAAATTCAACAACAACCTCAACATTGAAAAACGCCAACAAAATCAACAGCAATCTCAATATTGAAAAACACCAACAAATTCATCAACAACGACAACAATGAAAAAGACCAACAAATTCAGCAACAACCTCAACTTTGATAAACACAAAAAAGTTTTTTAAAAAAACCATTGATAACACCAACAAATTCAACAACAACCTCAATATTGAAAATCACCATAAATTCAACGACCTCAACTTTGAATAACAACAACAAATTCAACAATAACCTCAACTTTTAAAAATACAACCAAGTTCAACAAAAAAACATTAATAACACCAACAAATTCAACAACAAACTCTATATTGAAAATCACCAACAAATTCAACAACCTCAACATTGAAAAACACCAACAAATTTAACAACAACCTCTACTTTTAAAAGTACAAAAGAACATTGATAACACCAACAAAATCAACAACCTCAACAATGAAAACGACCAAATATTTCAACAACAACCTCAACATTTAAAAGTACTAACAAGTTCAACAAAAAACATTGATGACACCAACAAATTCAACAACAACCTCAACAATGAAAAACACCAACAAATTCAACATCAACCTCATCATTGAAAAATACCACCAAATTCAACAACAACCTCAACATTAAAAACACCAACAAATTCAACAACAACCTCAACATTGAAAAACGCCAACAAATTCAACAACAACCTCAACAATGAAAAACACGAACAAATTCCACAACAACCTCAACTTTTAAAAGTACAAAAAGGTTCAAAAAAAAAATATTGATAACAACACCAAATTCAACAACAACCTCAATTTTGAAAATCACTAACAAATTCAAAAACCACAACATTGAAAAACACCGTAAAATTCAACAACAACCTCACCATTTAAAACCACCAAGAAATTCATCAACAACCACAACAATGAAAAGCACCAAAAAATTCAATAACAACCTAAACATTGAAAAACGCCCACAAATTCAACAACAACCTCAACATTGAAAAACACCAACAAATTCAACAACAACCTCGACTTTTAAAAGTACAAAAAAGTTCAAAAAAGAATATTGATAACACCAGCAAATTAAAGAATAACCTCAATATTGAAAATCAGCAACAAACTCAACAACAATCTCAGCATTGAAAAACACCAAAAAATTTACGAAATCCTCATCATTGAAAAACAACAACAAATTCAACAACAACCACAACTTTTAAAAATACATACAAGTTCAACAAAGTAAACATTGATGACACTATCCAATTCAGCAACAACCTCAACATTAAAAATCACCGACAAATTCAGCAACCACAACACTAAAAATCACCAACAAATTCAACAACAACATCAACATTGAAAAACAATAACAAATTCAGCAACAACCTTAACTTTTAAAACTACAAAAAAGTTCAACAAAATAATCATTGACAACACCAACTAATTCAACTACAACCTCAATATTGAAAATAACCCACAAATTCAACAACAACTTCAACATTGAAAAACGCCAACAAATTCAACAACAACTTCAACATTGAAAAACACCAAAAAATTCAACAACAACTTCAACATTGAAAAACGCCAACAAATTCAAAAAAATCCTCAACTTTTAAAAGTACAAAAAAGTTCAACAAAATAAACATTGATAACACGAATAAATTGAAGAACAACTATAATTTTAAAAATTACAAACAAGTTCACCAAAATAACCATTGACAACACCAAGAAATTAAACTATAACCTCAAAATTAAAAATAAACAACAAATTCAACAATATCAACATTGAAAAACACCAACAAATTCAACAACAACCTCAACATTGAAAAACACCAACAAATTCAACATCAGCGTCAACATTGAAAAACACCAACAAATTCATTAACAGCCTCAATTTTTAAAAATACAAACAAGTTCAGCAAAATAAACATTGATGACACTATCCAATTCAAAAGCATGCTCAACATTTAATATCACCAGCAAATTCAGCAACCTCATCACTGAAAATCACCAATAAATTCAACAACAACATCAACATTGAAAAACAATAAAAAATTCAGCAAAAACCTCCACCTTTAAAAATACAAACAAGTTCAACAAAATAAACATTGACAACACCAACAAATTCAACAACAACCTCAACATTGAAAAACGCCAACAAAATCAACAGCAATCTCAACATTGAAAACCAAAAAAAAAATCAACAACAACCTCAACTTTTACAAGTACAAAAAAGTTCAACAATATAAAGGTTGATAACACCAGCAAATTCAACAAAAACCTCAATATTGAAAATCACCAGCAAATTCAACAACCTCAACATTGAAAAACACGAAAAAGTTCAAAAAAAGAACATTGATAACACAAACAAACTCAACAACAAACTCAACACTGAAAATCACCAACAAATTCAACGACATCAACATTGAAAAACACCAACAAATTCAAAAACAACCTCAACATTGAAAAACGCCAACAAATTCAACAACAACCTCAACAATGAAAAACACGAACAAATTCCACAACAACCTCAACTTTTAAAAGTACAAAAAGGTTCAAAAAAAAAATATTGATAACAACACCAAATTCAACAACAACCTCAATTTTGAAAATCACTAACAAATTCAAAAACCACAACATTGAAAAACACCGTAAAATTCAACAACAACCTCACCATTTAAAACCACCAAGAAATTCATCAACAACCACAACAATGAAAAGCACCAAAAAATTCAATAACAACCTAAACATTGAAAAACGCCCACAAATTCAACAACAACCTCAACATTGAAAAACACCAACAAATTCAACAACAACCTCGACTTTTAAAAGTACAAAAAAGTTCAAAAAAGAATATTGATAACACCAGCAAATTAAAGAATAACCTCAATATTGAAAATCAGCAACAAACTCAACAACAATCTCAGCATTGAAAAACACCAAAAAATTTACGAAATCCTCATCATTGAAAAACAACAACAAATTCAACAACAACCACAACTTTTAAAAATACATACAAGTTCAACAAAGTAAACATTGATGACACTATCCAATTCAGCAACAACCTCAACATTAAAAATCACCGACAAATTCAGCAACCACAACACTAAAAATCACCAACAAATTCAACAACAACATCAACATTGAAAAACAATAACAAATTCAGCAACAACCTCAACTTTTAAAACTACAAAAAAGTTCAACAAAATAATCATTGACAACACCAACTAATTCAACTACAACCTCAATATTGAAAATAACCCACAAATTCAACAACAACTTCAACATTGAAAAACGCCAACAAATTCAACAACAACTTCAACATTGAAAAACGCCAACAAATTCAAAAAAATCCTCAACTTTTAAAAGTACAAAAAAGTTCAACAAAATAAACATTGATAACACGAATAAATTGAAGAACAACTATAATTTTAAAAATTACAAACAAGTTCACCAAAATAACCATTGACAACACCAAGAAATTAAACTATAACCTCAAAATTAAAAATAAACAACAAATTCAACAATATCAACATTGAAAAACACCAACAAATTCAACAACAACCTCAACATTGAAAAACACCAACAAATTCAACATCAGCGTCAACATTGAAAAACACCAACAAATTCATTAACAGCCTCAATTTTTAAAAATACAAACAAGTTCAGCAAAATAAACATTGATGACACTATCCAATTCAAAAGCATGCTCAACATTTAATATCACCAGCAAATTCAGCAACCTCATCACTGAAAATCACCAATAAATTCAACAACAACATCAACATTGAAAAACAATAAAAAATTCAGCAAAAACCTTCACCTTTAAAAATACAAACAAGTTCAACAAAATAAACATTGACAACACCAACAAATTCAACAACAACCTCAACATTGAAAAACGCCAACAAAATCAACAGCAATCTCAACATTGAAAACCAAAAAAAAAATCAACAACAACCTCAACTTTTACAAGTACAAAAAAGTTCAACAATATAAAGGTTGATAACACCAGCAAATTCAACAAAAACCTCAATATTGAAAATCACCAGCAAATTCAACAACCTCAACATTGAAAAACACGAAAAAGTTCAAAAAAAGAACATTGATAACACAAACAAACTCAACAACAAACTCAACACTGAAAATCACCAACAAATTCAACGACATCAACATTGAAAAACACCAACAAATTCAAAAACAACCTCAACATTGAAAAACGCCACCAAATTCAACAACAACCTCAACATTGAAAAACGCCAACAAAATCAACAGCAATCTCAATATTGAAAAACACCAACAAATTCATCAACAACGACAACAATGAAAAAGACCAACAAATTCAGCAACAACCTCAACTTTGATAAACACAAAAAAGTTTTTTAAAAAAACCATTGATAACACCAACAAATTCAACAACAACCTCAATATTGAAAATCACCATAAATTCAACGACCTCAACTTTGAATAACAACAACAAATTCAACAATAACCTCAACTTTTAAAAATACAACCAAGTTCAACAAAAAAACATTAATAACACCAACAAATTCAACAACAAACTCTATATTGAAAATCACCAACAAATTCAACAACCTCAACATTGAAAAACACCAACAAATTTAACAACAACCTCTACTTTTAAAAGTACAAAAGAACATTGATAACACCAACAAAATCAACAACCTCAACAATGAAAACGACCAAATATTTCAACAACAACCTCAACATTTAAAAGTACTAACAAGTTCAACAAAAAACATTGATGACACCAACAAATTCAACAACAACCTCAACAATGAAAAACACCAACAAATTCAACATCAACCTCATCATTGAAAAATACCACCAAATTCAACAACAACCTCAACATTAAAAACACCAACAAATTCAACAACAACCTCAACATTGAAAAACGCCAACAAATTCAACAACAACCTCAACAATGAAAAACACGAACAAATTCCACAACAACCTCAACTTTTAAAAGTACAAAAAGGTTCAAAAAAAAAATATTGATAACAACACCAAATTCAACAACAACCTCAATTTTGAAAATCACTAACAAATTCAAAAACCACAACATTGAAAAACACCGTAAAATTCAACAACAACCTCACCATTTAAAACCACCAAGAAATTCATCAACAACCACAACAATGAAAAGCACCAAAAAATTCAATAACAACCTAAACATTGAAAAACGCCCACAAATTCAACAACAACCTCAACATTGAAAAACACCAACAAATTCAACAACAACCTCGACTTTTAAAAGTACAAAAAAGTTCAAAAAAGAATATTGATAACACCAGCAAATTAAAGAATAACCTCAATATTGAAAATCAGCAACAAACTCAACAACAATCTCAGCATTGAAAAACACCAAAAAATTTACGAAATCCTCATCATTGAAAAACAACAACAAATTCAACAACAACCACAACTTTTAAAAATACATACAAGTTCAACAAAGTAAACATTGATGACACTATCCAATTCAGCAACAACCTCAACATTAAAAATCACCGACAAATTCAGCAACCACAACACTAAAAATCACCAACAAATTCAACAACAACATCAACATTGAAAAACAATAACAAATTCAGCAACAACCTCAACTTTTAAAACTACAAAAAAGTTCAACAAAATAATCATTGACAACACCAACTAATTCAACTACAACCTCAATATTGAAAATAACCCACAAATTCAACAACAACTTCAACATTGAAAAACGCCAACAAATTCAACAACAACTTCAACATTGAAAAACACCAAAAAATTCAACAACAACTTCAACATTGAAAAACGCCAACAAATTCAAAAAAATCCTCAACTTTTAAAAGTACAAAAAAGTTCAACAAAATAAACATTGATAACACGAATAAATTGAAGAACAACTATAATTTTAAAAATTACAAACAAGTTCACCAAAATAACCATTGACAACACCAAGAAATTAAACTATAACCTCAAAATTAAAAATAAACAACAAATTCAACAATATCAACATTGAAAAACACCAACAAATTCAACAACAACCTCAACATTGAAAAACACCAACAAATTCAACATCAGCGTCAACATTGAAAAACACCAACAAATTCATTAACAGCCTCAATTTTTAAAAATACAAACAAGTTCAGCAAAATAAACATTGATGACACTATCCAATTCAAAAGCATGCTCAACATTTAATATCACCAGCAAATTCAGCAACCTCATCACTGAAAATCACCAATAAATTCAACAACAACATCAACATTGAAAAACAATAAAAAATTCAGCAAAAACCTCCACCTTTAAAAATACAAACAAGTTCAACAAAATAAACATTGACAACACCAACAAATTCAACAACAACCTCAACATTGAAAAACGCCAACAAAATCAACAGCAATCTCAACATTGAAAACCAAAAAAAAAATCAACAACAACCTCAACTTTTACAAGTACAAAAAAGTTCAACAATATAAAGGTTGATAACACCAGCAAATTCAACAAAAACCTCAATATTGAAAATCACCAGCAAATTCAACAACCTCAACATTGAAAAACACGAAAAAGTTCAAAAAAAGAACATTGATAACACAAACAAACTCAACAACAAACTCAACACTGAAAATCACCAACAAATTCAACGACATCAACATTGAAAAACACCAACAAATTCAAAAACAACCTCAACATTGAAAAACGCCAACAAATTCAACAACAACCTCAACAATGAAAAACACGAACAAATTCCACAACAACCTCAACTTTTAAAAGTACAAAAAGGTTCAAAAAAAAAATATTGATAACAACACCAAATTCAACAACAACCTCAATTTTGAAAATCACTAACAAATTCAAAAACCACAACATTGAAAAACACCGTAAAATTCAACAACAACCTCACCATTTAAAACCACCAAGAAATTCATCAACAACCACAACAATGAAAAGCACCAAAAAATTCAATAACAACCTAAACATTGAAAAACGCCCACAAATTCAACAACAACTTCAACATTGAAAAACACCAACAAATTCAACAACAACCTCGACTTTTAAAAGTACAAAAAAGTTCAAAAAAGAATATTGATAACACCAGCAAATTAAAGAATAACCTCAATATTGAAAATCAGCAACAAACTCAACAACAATCTCAGCATTGAAAAACACCAAAAAATTTACGAAATCCTCATCATTGAAAAACAACAACAAATTCAACAACAACCACAACTTTTAAAAATACATACAAGTTCAACAAAGTAAACATTGATGACACTATCCAATTCAGCAACAACCTCAACATTAAAAATCACCGACAAATTCAGCAACCACAACACTAAAAATCACCAACAAATTCAACAACAACATCAACATTGAAAAACAATAACAAATTCAGCAACAACCTCAACTTTTAAAACTACAAAAAAGTTCAACAAAATAATCATTGACAACACCAACTAATTCAACTACAACCTCAATATTGAAAATAACCCACAAATTCAACAACAACTTCAACATTGAAAAACACCAAAAAATTCAACAACAACTTCAACATTGAAAAACGCCAACAAATTCAAAAAAATCCTCAACTTTTAAAAGTACAAAAAAGTTCAACAAAATAAACATTGATAACACGAATAAATTGAAGAACAACTATAATTTTAAAAATTACAAACAAGTTCACCAAAATAACCATTGACAACACCAAGAAATTAAACTATAACCTCAAAATTAAAAATAAACAACAAATTCAACAATATCAACATTGAAAAACACCAACAAATTCAACAACAACCTCAACATTGAAAAACACCAACAAATTCAACATCAGCGTCAACATTGAAAAACACCAACAAATTCATTAACAGCCTCAATTTTTAAAAATACAAACAAGTTCAGCAAAATAAACATTGATGACACTATCCAATTCAAAAGCATGCTCAACATTTAATATCACCAGCAAATTCAGCAACCTCATCACTGAAAATCACCAATAAATTCAACAACAACATCAACATTGAAAAACAATAAAAAATTCAGCAAAAACCTCCACCTTTAAAAATACAAACAAGTTCAACAAAATAAACATTGACAACACCAACAAATTCAACAACAACCTCAACATTGAAAAACGCCAACAAAATCAACAGCAATCTCAACATTGAAAACCAAAAAAAAAATCAACAACAACCTCAACTTTTACAAGTACAAAAAAGTTCAACAATATAAAGGTTGATAACACCAGCAAATTCAACAAAAACCTCAATATTGAAAATCACCAGCAAATTCAACAACCTCAACATTGAAAAACACGAAAAAGTTCAAAAAAAGAACATTGATAACACAAACAAACTCAACAACAAACTCAACACTGAAAATCACCAACAAATTCAACGACATCAACATTGAAAAACACCAACAAATTCAAAAACAACCTCAACATTGAAAAACGCCACCAAATTCAACAACAACCTCAACATTGAAAAACGCCAACAAAATCAACAGCAATCTCAATATTGAAAAACACCAACAAATTCATCAACAACGACAACAATGAAAAAGACCAACAAATTCAGCAACAACCTCAACTTTGATAAACACAAAAAAGTTTTTTAAAAAAACCATTGATAACACCAACAAATTCAACAACAACCTCAATATTGAAAATCACCATAAATTCAACGACCTCAACTTTGAATAACAACAACAAATTCAACAATAACCTCAACTTTTAAAAATACAACCAAGTTCAACAAAAAAACATTAATAACACCAACAAATTCAACAACAAACTCTATATTGAAAATCACCAACAAATTCAACAACCTCAACATTGAAAAACACCAACAAATTTAACAACAACCTCTACTTTTAAAAGTACAAAAGAACATTGATAACACCAACAAAATCAACAACCTCAACAATGAAAACGACCAAATATTTCAACAACAACCTCAACATTTAAAAGTACTAACAAGTTCAACAAAAAACATTGATGACACCAACAAATTCAACAACAACCTCAACAATGAAAAACACCAACAAATTCAACATCAACCTCATCATTGAAAAATACCACCAAATTCAACAACAACCTCAACATTAAAAACACCAACAAATTCAACAACAACCTCAACATTGAAAAACGCCAACAAATTCAACAACAACCTCAACAATGAAAAACACGAACAAATTCCACAACAACCTCAACTTTTAAAAGTACAAAAAGGTTCAAAAAAAAAATATTGATAACAACACCAAATTCAACAACAACCTCAATTTTGAAAATCACTAACAAATTCAAAAACCACAACATTGAAAAACACCGTAAAATTCAACAACAACCTCACCATTTAAAACCACCAAGAAATTCATCAACAACCACAACAATGAAAAGCACCAAAAAATTCAATAACAACCTAAACATTGAAAAACGCCCACAAATTCAACAACAACCTCAACATTGAAAAACACCAACAAATTCAACAACAACCTCGACTTTTAAAAGTACAAAAAAGTTCAAAAAAGAATATTGATAACACCAGCAAATTAAAGAATAACCTCAATATTGAAAATCAGCAACAAACTCAACAACAATCTCAGCATTGAAAAACACCAAAAAATTTACGAAATCCTCATCATTGAAAAACAACAACAAATTCAACAACAACCACAACTTTTAAAAATACATACAAGTTCAACAAAGTAAACATTGATGACACTATCCAATTCAGCAACAACCTCAACATTAAAAATCACCGACAAATTCAGCAACCACAACACTAAAAATCACCAACAAATTCAACAACAACATCAACATTGAAAAACAATAACAAATTCAGCAACAACCTCAACTTTTAAAACTACAAAAAAGTTCAACAAAATAATCATTGACAACACCAACTAATTCAACTACAACCTCAATATTGAAAATAACCCACAAATTCAACAACAACTTCAACATTGAAAAACGCCAACAAATTCAACAACAACTTCAACATTGAAAAACACCAAAAAATTCAACAACAACTTCAACATTGAAAAACGCCAACAAATTCAAAAAAATCCTCAACTTTTAAAAGTACAAAAAAGTTCAACAAAATAAACATTGATAACACGAATAAATTGAAGAACAACTATAATTTTAAAAATTACAAACAAGTTCACCAAAATAACCATTGACAACACCAAGAAATTAAACTATAACCTCAAAATTAAAAATAAACAACAAATTCAACAATATCAACATTGAAAAACACCAACAAATTCAACAACAACCTCAACATTGAAAAACACCAACAAATTCAACATCAGCGTCAACATTGAAAAACACCAACAAATTCATTAACAGCCTCAATTTTTAAAAATACAAACAAGTTCAGCAAAATAAACATTGATGACACTATCCAATTCAAAAGCATGCTCAACATTTAATATCACCAGCAAATTCAGCAACCTCATCACTGAAAATCACCAATAAATTCAACAACAACATCAACATTGAAAAACAATAAAAAATTCAGCAAAAACCTCCACCTTTAAAAATACAAACAAGTTCAACAAAATAAACATTGACAACACCAACAAATTCAACAACAACCCCAATATTGAAAATCACCAACAAATTCAACAACCTGAACACTGAATATTACCAAAAATTCAGCAACAACCTCAACTTTGAAAAACACAAAAAAGTTCAAAAAATAACATTGATAACACCAACAAATTCAACAACAACGTCAACTTTGAAAAACACCAACAAATTCAGCAACCTCAACACTGAAAATCACCAACAAATTCAACAACAACATCAAAATTGCAAAAACAATTAAAAAATTCAGCAAGAGCCTAACTTATAAATCTAAAAAACAGTTCAACAAAATGAACATTGATAACAGCAATAAATTCAACAACAACCACAACTTTCAAAAATACAAACAAGCTCAACAAAATAAACATTGATAACACCAACAAATTCAACAACAACTCCAATATTGAAAATCACCAACAAATTCAACAACCTGAACACTGAATATCACCAACAAATTCAGCAACAACCTCAACTTTGAAAAACACAAAAAAGTTCAGAAAATAACATTGATAACACCAACAAATTCAACTACAATCTCAACATGGATAAACACCAACAAAATCAACAGCAACCTCAACATTGAAAACCAACAAAAAAATCAACAACAACCTCAACTTTTACCAGTACAAAAAAGTTCAACAATATAAAGGTTGATAACACCAGCAAATTCAACAAAAACCTCAATATTGAAAATCACCAGCAAATTCAACAACCTCAACATTGAAAAACACAAAAAAGGTCAAAAAAAGAAAATTGATAACACAAACAAACTCAACAACAAACTCAACATTGAAAATCACCAACAAATTCAACGACCTCAACATTGAAAAACACCAACAAATTCAACAACAACCTCAACATTGAAAAACAGCAACAACTTCAGCAACAACCTCAACTTTTAAAAGTACAAATAAGTTCAACAAAATAACCATTGACAACACCAAGAAATTAAACTATAACCTCAATATTGAAAATCACCAACAAATTCAACAACAACCTCAACATTGAAAAACACCAACAAATTTAACAACAACCTCAACTTTTAAAAGTACAAAAAAGTTTTTTAAAAAACATTGATAACAACAACAAATTCAACAACAACTTCAATATTGAAGATCACGAACAAATTTAACAACAACCTCAACATTGATAAACGCCAACAAATTCACCAACAACTTCAACTTTGAAAAACACAAAAAAGTTCACAAAAAACCATTCAAACACCAACAAATTCAACAACAACCTCAATATTGAAAATCACCAACAAATTCAACAACAACCTCAACATTGAAAAACACCAACAAATTCAACAACAACATTAACAATGAAAACACCAAAAAACTCAACAAAAACCTCACCATTGAAAAACACCAACACATTCAACAACAACCTCAACTTTTAAAAGTAAAAAAAAGTTAAAAAAATACAGTGATAACAACAACAAATTCAACAACAACCTCAACATTGAAAAACGCCAACAATTTCACCAACAACCTCAACTTTGAAAAACACAAAAAAGTTCGAAAAATACCATTCAAACACCAACAAATTGATCAACAATCTCGATATTGAAAATCACCAACAAATTCAAGAACCTCAACAATGAATATCACGAAGAAATTCAGCAAAAACCTCAACTTTGAAAAACACAAAAAAGTTCAGAAAAAACATTGATAACACCAACAAATTCAACAACAACTTCAACATTGAAAAACACCAACAAATTCAACATCAGCCTCAACATTGAAAAACACCAACAAATTCATCAACAGCCTCAATTTTTAAAAATACAAAAAAGTTCAACAAAGTAAACAATGATGACACTATCCAATTCAAAAGCATGCTCAACATTCAAAATCACCAGCAAATTCAACTACCTCATCACTGAAAATCACCAATAAATTCAACAACAACATCAATATTGAAATACAATAAACCATTCAGCAACAACCTCCACCTTTAAAAATACAAACAAGTTCAACAAAATAAACATTGACAACACCAACAAATTCAACAACAACCCCAATATTGAAAATCACCAACAAATTCAACAACCTGAACACTGAATATCACCAAAAATTCAGCAACAACCTCAACTTTGAAAAACACAAAAAAGTTCAAAAAATAACATTGAAAATCACCAACAAATTCAACAACAACCTGAACATTGAAAAACACCAAAAAATTTAACAACAACCTCAACTTTTAAAAGTACAAAAAGTTTTTTAAAAAACATTGATAACACCAACAAATTCAACAACAACCTCAATATTGAAGATCACGAACAAATTTAACAACAACCTCAACATTGATAAACGCCAACAAATTCACCAACAACTTCAACTTTGAAAAACACAAAAAAGTTCACAAAAAAAACATTTAAACACCAACAAATTCAACAACAACCTCAATATTGAAAATCACCAACAAATCCAACAACAACCTCAACATTGAAAAACACCAACAAATTCAACAACAACATTAACAATGAAAACATCAAAAAACTCAACAAAAACCTCACCATTGAAAAACACCAACACATTCAACAACAACCTCAACTTTTAAAACTACAAAAAATTTTTTTAAAATACAGTGATAACAACAACAAATTCAACAACAACCTCAACATTGAAAAACGCCAACAATTTCACCAACAACCTCAACTTTGAAAAACACAAAAAAGTTCAAAAATTACCATTCAAACACCAACAAATTGATAAACAATCTCGATATTGAAAATCACCAACAAATTCAAGAACCTCAACAATGAATATCACGAAGAAATTCAGCAAAAACCTCAACTTTGAAAAACACAAAAAAGTTCAAAAAATAACATTGATAATACCAACAAATTCAACAAGAACCCCATAATTGAAAATCACCAACAAAGTCAATAACCTGAACACTGAATATCACCAAAAATTCAGCAACAACCTCAACTTTGAAAATCACAAAAAAGTTCAAAAAATAACATTGATAACACCAACAAATTCAATAACAACGTCAACTTTGAAAAACACCAACAAATTCAGCAACCTCAACATTGAAAATCAACAACAAATTAAACAACAACATCAAAATTGCAAAAACAATAAAAAAATTCAGCAAGAACCTCAACTTTTAAATCTACAAAAAAGTTCAACAAAATGAACATTGATAACACCAATAAATTCAACAACAACCTCAACTTTTAAAAATAGAAACAAGTTCAACAAAATAAACATTGATGACACTATCCAATTCAACAACAACCTCAACATTGAAAAACACCAACAAATTTAACAACAACCTCAACAATGAAAAGAGCAAAAAATTCAACAAAAACCTCACCAATGAAAAAGACCAAAAAATTCAAAAGCAACCACAACATTGAAAAACACCAACAGTTTCAACAACAACCTCAACTTTTAGACGACAAAAAAGTTCAACAATATAACCATTGACAACACCAACAAATTCAACTACAACCTCAACTTTCAAAAATACAAAAAAGTTCAAAAAATAACATTGATTACACAAACAAAATTAACCACAACATCCACATTGAAAAACACCAACAAATTCAACAACAACCTCAACATTGAAAAACAATAAAAAATTCAGCAACAACCTCAACTTTTAAATCTACAAAAAAGGTCAACAAATTAAACATTGACAACACCAGAAAATTCAACAACAACTTCAACATTGAAAAACGCTAACAAATTCAACAACAACCTCAACATTGAAAAACACCAACAAATGCAACAACAACTTCAACATTGAAAAACGCCAACAAATTCAAAATCATCCTCAACTTTTACAAGTACAAAAAAGTTCAACAAAATAACCATTGACAACACCAAGAAATTAAACTAAAACCTCAATATTGAAAATCACCAACAAATTCAACAACAACCTCAATATTGAAAAACACCAACAAATTTAACAACAACCTCAACTTTTAAAAGTACAAAAAAGTTTTTTAAAAAACATTGATAACAACAACAAATTCAACAACAACCTCAATATTGAAGATCACGAACAAATTCAACAACAACCTCAACATTGATAAACGCCAACAATTTCACCAACAACCTCAACTTTGAAAAACACAAAAAAGTTTGAAAAATACCATTCAAACACCAACAAATTGATCAACAATCTCGATATTGAAAATCACCTACAAATTCAAGAACCTCAACAATGAATATAACGAAGAAATTCTGCAAAAACCTCAACTTTGAAAAACACAAAAAAGTTCAAAAAAAACATTGATAACACCACCATAATCATCAACAGCCTCAATATTGAAAATCGCCAACAAATTCAACAACAAACTCAAAATTAAAAATCACCAACAAATTCAACAACAACCTCAACATTGAAAAACACCAACAAATTCAACATCAGCCTCAACATTGAAAAACACCAACAAATTCATCAACAGCCTCAATTTTTAAAAATACAAACAAGTTCAACAAAATAAACATTGATGACACTATCCAATTCAAAAGCATGCTCAACATTCAAAATCACCAGCAAATTCAGCTACCTCATCACTGAAAATCACCAATAAATTCAAAAACAACATCAACATTGAAAAACAATAAAAAATTCAGCAACAACCTCCACCTTTAAAAATACAAACAAGTTCAACAAAATAAACATTGACAACACCAACAAATTCAACAACAACCCCAATATCGAAAATCACCAACAAATTCAAACAACCTGAACACTGAATATCACCAAAAATTCAGCAACAACCTCAACTTTGAAAAACACAAAAAAGTTCAAAAAATAACATTGATAACACCAACAAATTCAACAACAACGTCAACTTTGAAAAACACCAACAAATTCAGCAACCTCAACACTGAAAATCACCAACAAATTCAACAACAACATCAAAATTGCAAAAACAATTAAAAAATTCAGCAAGAACCTCAACTTTTAAATCCACAAAAAAGTTCAACAAAATGAACATTGATAACACCAATAATTTCAACAACAACCTCAACTTTTAAAAATACAAACAAGTTCAACAAAATAAACATTGATGACACTATCCAATTCAACAACAACCTCAACATTGAAAAGCACCAACAAATTTAACAACAACCTCAACAATGAAAAGAGCAAAAACTTCAACAAAAACCTCACCAATGAAAAACACCAACAAATTCAAAAGCAACCACAACATTGAAAAACACCAACAGTTTCAACAACAACCTCAACTTTTAGACGACAAAAAAGTTCAACAATATAACCATTGACAACACCAACAAATTCAACAACAACCTCAAAATTGAAAATCCCAACAAATTCAACAACAACATCAACTTTTATAAGTACAAAAAAGTTCTACAAAATAAACGTTGATAAACCAACAAATTCAACAACAACCTCAACATTGAAAAACAATAAAAAATTCAACAACAACCTCCACCTTTAAAAATACAAACAAGTTCAACAAAATAAACATTGACAACACCAACAAATTCAACAACAACCCCATAATTGAAAATCACCAACAAATTCAACAACCTGAACACTGAATATCACCAACAAATTCAGCAACAACCTCAACTTTGAAAAACACAAAAAAGTTCAAAAAATAACATTGATAACACCAACAAATTCAACAACAACCTCAACATTGAAAAACACCAACAAATTCAACATCAATCTCAACATTGAAAAACACCAACAAATTCAACAACAACCTCAACTTTTAAAAATACAAACAAGTCAACAAAATAAACATTGATGACACTATCCAATTCAAAAGCAAGCTGAACATGTAAAATCACCAGCAAATTCAGCAACCTCAACACTGAAAATCACCAATAAATTCAACAACAACATCAACATTGAAAGACAATAAAAAATTCAGCAACAACCTCCACTTTTGAAACTACAAAAAATTCAACAAAATAAACATTCACTACACCAACAAGTTCAACTACAACCTCAATGTTGAAAATCACGAACAAATTCAACAACATCAACATCGAAAAACACCAACAAATTCAACAACAACCTCAACATTGAAAAACGCCAACAAATTCAACATCAATTTCAACATTGAAAAACAACAACAAATTGTACAACAACCTCAACTTATAAAAGAAGAAAAAAAGTTCAAAAAAACATTGATAACACCAACAAATTCAACAACAACCTCAATATTGAAAATCACCAACAAATTCAACAACCTCAACACTGAATATCACCAACAAATTCAACAACAACCTCAACTTTTGAAAGTACAAAAAAGTTCAACAAAATAAACATTGATAACATCAATAAATTCAACAACAAGCACAACTTCCAAAAATAAAAACAAGTTCAACAAAATAAACATTGATGGCACTATCCAATTCAACAACAACCTCAACATTTAAAATCACCAACAAATTCAGCAACCTTAACACTGAAAATCACCAACAAAATCAACTACAACCTCAACATTGAAAACCAACAAAAAAATCAACAACAACCTCAACTTTTACAAGTCCAAAAAAGTTCAACAATATAAAGGTTGATAACACCAGCAAATTCAACAAAAACCTCAATATTGAAAATCACCAGCAAATTCAACAACCTCAACATTGAAAAACACAAAAAAGTTCAAAAAAAGAACATTGATAACACAAACAAATTCAACAACAACCTCAACATTGAAAAACACCAACAACTTCAGCAACAACCTCAACTTTTAAAAGTACAAAAAAGTTCAACAAATTAAACATTGACAACACCAACAAATTCAACAACAACCTCAACATTGAAAAACGCCAAAAATTCAAAATCATCTTCAACTTTTTAAATAACAAGAAAGTTCAACAAAATAACCATTGACAACACCAAGAAATTAAACTATAACCTCAATATTGAAGATCATGAACAAATTCAACAACAACCTCAACATTGATAAACGCCAACAAATTTAACAACAACTACAACTTTGAAAAACACAAAAAACTTCAAAAAAACCATTCAAACACCAACAAATGCAACAACAACCTCAACTTTTAATAATAGAATCAACATCAACAAAAAAAAACATTGACAACACCAACAATTTCAACAACAACCTCAATTCCCGCAGAACTACACCGCTGCCCACACCACTCCCACAGCACTTGACCACTGCCGACACCACTCCCACAGCACTACACCACTGACCACACCACTCCCACAGCACTGGACCACTGCCCATACCACTCCTCCAGCTCTACACCACTGCCCACATCACCCCCGCAGCACTACAACACTGCCCACACCAGTACCACAACACTACACCGCTGCTCACACCACACCCACAGCAATACACCACAACCACACCACTCCGACATGGCTACACTACAACCCACGGCCACAGCGCAACAACACAGCCCACACTACACCCACAAGACTACACCACTGCCCACACCACTCCCACAGCGCTACACTAATGCCCAAACCACTCCCACAGCGCTACAATAATGCCCACACCACACCCACAGCGCTACACTAATGCCCACACCACTCCCACAGCGCTAGACTAATGCCCACACCACTCCCACAGCGCTACACCACTGCCCACACCACAGCGCTACACCACTGCCCACACCACTCCCACAACGCTACAACACTGCCCAAACCACTCCCACAGCGCTGCACTAATGCACACACCACTCCCGCAGCGCTATACCACTGCCCACACCACTACCACAGCGCTACACCACTGCCCACACCACTCCCACAGCGCTACACGACTACCCAAAGCACTCACACAGCGCTAGACGAATGCCCACACCACTCCCATAGCGCTACACCACAACCCACACCCTCACACAGCCCTACATCACTGCCCACACCACTCACACAGCGCTGCACTAATGCCCACACCACTCCCACAGTGCTACACCACAAAGCACACCACTCCTGCAGCATTACACCGCTGCCCGCACCACTCCCAGAGTGGCACAACACTGCCCACACCACTCCCACAGCAATACACCACTCCCACAGCGTTACACCACTATCCACACCACTCCCACAGCACTACACCACTGCACACACCACTCCCACAGCACTACACCACTACCCACACCACTCGCACAGCGCTAGACTACTGCCCACATCAATCCCACAGCGCTACACCACTGCCCACATCACCTCCGCAGCACTACAGCACTGCCCAAAGCTCTCCCACAGCACTACACCACTGCCCAC
Source organism: Cetorhinus maximus (assembly GCF_964194155.1). Classification (NCBI taxonomy): domain Eukaryota; kingdom Metazoa; phylum Chordata; class Chondrichthyes; order Lamniformes; family Cetorhinidae; genus Cetorhinus; species Cetorhinus maximus. The sequence continues at coordinate 88,877 of NW_027596819.1, forward strand.
ACCCGCAGCACTACACCACTGCACACACCACTTCCAAAGCACTACACCACTGCCCACACCACTCCCACAGCGCTACACCACTTCCTACACCAATCCCACAGCACTACAAAGCTGCCCACACCACTCCCACATCGCTTCACCGCAAACAACACCACTCCGACTGAGCTACACTACAAACTACACCACTCCCACAGCGCAACAACACTGCCCACACCACACCCACAGGACTACACCACTGCCCATAGCACTCCCCCAGCGCTACCCTAATGCCCACACCACTCCCACAGCGCTACACTAATGCCAACCCCACTCCCACTGGTCTACACTAATGCCCACAACACTCCCAAAGCGCTACACATATGCCCACACCAATCCCACAGTGCTACACTAATGCCCAAACCACTCCCAGAGCATTACACCACTGTCCACACCACTCCCGCAGCGCTTCACCACTGTCCACACCACTCCCGCAGTGCTACACCACTGTCCACACCACTCCCGCAGCGCTTCACCACTGTCCACACCACTCCCGCAGTGCTACACCACTGCGCACACCACTCCCACAGCGCTACACCACTGCCCACACCACTCCCACAGCGCTACACCACAATCCACACCGCTCCCTTAGCGCTACACCACTGCGCACACCACTCCCACAGCGTTACACCACTACCCACACCACTCCCACTGCACTACACCACTGCCCACAACACTCCCACAGCGCTACACCACTGCCCACGCCACTCCCACAGCGCTACACCACTGCCCACACAACTCCCGCAGCGCTACACCACTGCCCACACCACTCCCACAGCGCTACACCACTGCCCACACGACTCCCACAGCACTACACCACTGCCCACACCACTCCCACAGCGCTACACCACTGCCCAGACGACACACAAATCGCTAGACCACCCGCCCACACCACTCCCTCAGCGCTACACCAATGCCCACATCAACCCCACAGCACTACACCACTGCCCACAGCACACCCACAGCACTACACCGCTGCCTTCACCACAGCGCTGGACCACTGCCCACACCACTCCCTCTGTGCTACACTAATGCCCACACCACTCCCACAGCACTACACCACAGCCCACACCACTCCCAAAGCACTACACCACTGCCCACACCACTCCCACAGCGCTACACCACTGCCCACACCACTCCCACAGCACTACACCACTGCCCACACCACACCCACAGCGCTACACCACTGCCCAAACCACTCCCACAGCGCTGCACTAATGCCCACACCACTCTCACAGCGCTACACTAATGCCCACGCCACTCCCACAGCGCTACACCACTGCCCACATCACCCCCGCAGCGCTACACCACTGCCCACACCACTCCCGCAGCGCTACACAACTGCGCACACTCCTCCCGCATCACTACACCCCTGCACACACCACTCCCGCAGCGCTACACCACTGCCCACACCACTCCCACAGTGCTACACCACTCCCCACACCACTCCAGCAGCGCTACACCACTGCCCACACCACTCCCACAGCACTACACCCCTGCACACACCACTCCCACAGCGCAACACTAATGCCCACACCAATCCCACAGCGCTCGAATAATGCACACCCCCTCCCACAGCGCTAAACCACTGCCCACACCACTCCCATAGCGCTACACCACTGCCCACACCACTCCCATAGCGCTACACCACTGCCCACACCACTCCCACAGCGCTACACCACTGCCCACACCACTCCCATAGCGCTACACTAATGCAAACACCTGTCCCACAGCGCTACACCGCTGCCCACAACACGCCCATAGCGCTACACATATGCCCACACCATTCCCACAGCATTACACAACTGCCCACACCACTCCCGCAGCACTACACCACTGTCCACACCACTCCCACTGCACTACACCACTGCCCACAACACTCCCACAGCGCTACACCACTGCCCACACAACCCCCGCAGCGCTACACCACTGCCCAGACCACTCCCACAGCACTACACCACTGCCCACACCACTCCCACAGCGCTACACCACTGCCCAGACGACACACAAATCGCTAGACCACCCGCCCACACCACTCCCTCAGCGCTACACCAATGCCCACATCAACCCCACAGCACTACACCACTGACCACAGCACACCCACAGCACTACACCGCTGCCTTCACCACAGCGCTGGACCACTGCCCACACCACTCCCTCTGTGCTACACTAATGCACACACCACTCCCACAGCACTACACCACAGTCCACACCACTCCCAAAGCACTACACCACTGCCCACACCACTCCCACAGCGCTGCACTAATGCCCACACCACTCCCACAGCGCTGCACTAATGCCCACACCCCTCTCACGGCGCTACACTAATGCCCACGCCACTCCCACAGCGCTACACCACTGCCCACACCACCCCCGCAGCGCTACACCACTGCCCACATCACCCCCGCAGCGCTACACCACTACCCACACCACTCCCGCAGCGCTACACCACTGCCCACACCACTCCCGCAGCGCTACACCACTGCCCACACCACTCCCACAGCGCTACACCACTCCCCACACCACTCCCACAGCGCTACACCACTGCCCTCACCCCTCCCACAGCGCTACACCACTGCCCACAACACTCCCACAGCGCTACACCACTCCCCACACCACTCCCGCAGCACGACACCCCTGCCCACACCAATCCCACAGCGCTCGAATAATGCACACCCCACTCCCACAGCGCTACACCACTGCCCACAACACTCCCACAGCGCTACACCACTGCCTACACCACTCCCACAGCGTTACACCACTGCCCACACCACTCCCATAGCGCTACACTAGTGCCCACACCTGTCCCACAGCACTACACCGCTGCCCACAACACGCCTATAGCGCTACACATATGCCCACACCACTCCCACAGCATTACACAACTGCCCACACCACTCCCACAGCACTACACCACTGCCCACACCACTCCCGCAGCGCTTCACCACTGTCCACACCACTCCCACAGCGCTACACCACTGCCCACACCACTCCCGCAGTGCTACACCACTGCCCACACCACTCCCACTGCACTACACCACAACCCACACCGCTCCCTCAGTGGTACACCACTGCGCACACCACTCCCACTGCACTACACCACTGCCCACATCACTCCCACAGCGCTACACTAATGCCCACACCACTCCCACAGCACGACACCACTACCCACATCACTCCCACAGCGCTACACTAATGCCCACGTCTCTTCCACAGCGCTACACTAATGACCACACCACTCTCAAAACGCTACAGTAATGCCCACGCCACTCCCACAGCGCTACACCACTGCCCACACAACCCCCGCAGCGCTACACCACTGCCCACATCACCCCCGCAGCACTACACCACTACCCATTCGCTCCCACATCGCTACACCACTGCCCACACCAATCCCATTGCGCTACACTACTGCCCACACACTCCCGCAGCGCTACACCATTGCCCACACCAATCCCACAGCACTACACCTCTGCCCATTCCAATCCCACAGCACTACACCGCTGCCCACACCAATCCCACAGCACTACACCTCTGCCCACACCAATCCCACAGCACTACACCACTGCCCACACCAATCCCACAGCACTACACCTCTGCCCATTCCAATCCCACAGCACTACACCACTGCCCACACCAATCCCACAGCACTACACCTCTGCCCACACCAATCCCACAGCACTACCCCACTGCCCACACCACTACCACAGCGTAACACCACAGCCTACACCACTCCCGAAACTTACTCCACAAAACACAACACTCCCACAGCGCTAAGCTAATGCCCACACCACTCCCACAGCGCTAGACCACTGCCCACACCACTCCCACAACGCTACACCTCTGCTCACACCACTCCCACAGCACTAAACCATGGCCCACACCACTCCCACAGCGCTACACCACTGCCCACACCACTCCCACAGCGCTAGACCACTGCCCACACCACTCCCACAGCGCTACACTAATGCCCACACCTCTCCCACAGCACTACACCACTTCCCACATCACTCCCACAGGGCTACACTAATGCCCACAACACTCTCACAGCGCTGCACTAATGCCCACACCACTCCCAGAGCGTTAACACAATGCCCACACCACTCCCACAGCGCTACACCCCTGCCCACATCACACCCACAGCGCTACACCACTGCCCACACCTCTCCCGCAGCGCTACACCACTGCCCACACCACTCCAACAGAGCTACACTAATGCCCACTCCACTCCCGCAGCGCTGCACTAATGCCCACATCACCCCCGCAGCTCTACACCACTACCCACACCACTCCAGCAGCGCTACACCCCTGCCCACACCACTCCCACAGTGCTACACCGCTCCCCACACCACTCCCACAGCACTACACCACTGCCCAAACCACTCCCGCAGCGCTACACCACTGCCCACACCACTCCCACAGCACTACACCCCTGCACACACCACTCCCGCAGCGCTACACCACTCCCCACACCACTCCAGCAGCGCTACACCATTGCCCACACCACTTCCGCAGCACTACACCCCTGCACAAACCACTCCCGCAGCCCTATACCACTGCCCACACCACACCCACAGCGCAACACTAATGCCCACACCAATCCCACAGCGCTCGAATAATGCACACCCCACTCCCACAGCGCTACACCACTGCCCACGCCAATCCCACAGCGCTACACCACTGCCCACAACACTCCCACAGCGCTACACTAAAGACCACACCACTCCCACAGCACTACACCACTGCCTACACCACTCCCACAGCGTTACACCACTGCCCACACCACTCCCATAGCGCTACACTAATGCCCACACCTGTCCCACAGCACTACACCGCTGCCCACAACACGCCCATAGCGCTACACATATGCCCACACCACTCCCACAGCGCTACACTAATGCCCACACCACTCCCACAGCACTACACCACTGCCCACACCACTCCCGCAGCGCTACACCACTGTCCACACCACTCCCACAGCGCTACACTAATGCCCACACCACTCCCACAGCGCTACACATATGCCCACACCACTCCCACAGCGCTACACTAATGCCCACACCACTCCCAAAGCACTACACCACTGCCCACACCACTCCCGCAGCGCTACACCACTGTCCACACCACTCCCACAGCGCTACACTAATGCCCACACCACTCCCACAGCGCTACACATATGCCCACACCACTCCCACAGCGCTACACTAATGCCCACACCACTCCCACAGCGCTACACCACTGCCCACACCACTCCCACTGCACTACACCACTGCCCACACCGCTCCCTCAGCGGTACACCACTGCCCACACCACTCCCACATCGCTACACCACTGCCCACACCACTCCCACATCGCTACACCACTGCCCACACCAATCCCACAGCACTACACCACAACCCACACCACACGCACAGCGCTACACCACTGCCCACACCACTCCCACAGCACTACACCACAAACCACACCACTCCCACAGCACTACACCGCTGCCCACACCAATCCCACAGCACTACCCCACTGCCCACACCACTACCACAGCGCAACACCGCTGCCCACACCACTCACACAGCGTAACACCACAGCCTACCCCACTCCCGAAACTTACTCCACAAAACACAACACTCCCACAGCGCTAAACTAATGCCCACACCACTCCCACAGCGCTAGACCACTGCCCACACCAACCCCGCAGAGCTACACCGCTGCTCACATCATCCCCGCACCGCAACAACACTACCCACACCACACCCGCAGCGCTACACCACTGGCCACACCACTCCAGCAACGCTACACCACTGCCTACACCACTCCCACGGCGCTACACTACTTCACACACCACTCCCACAGCTCGGGACCACTGCCTACACCACTCCCGCAGCTCTACACCACTGCCCACACCACTCCCACAGCGTTACACCACTGCACAGACCACTCTCACAGCGCTAAACCACTGCCCACACCACTCCCACAGCGTTACACCACTGCCCACACCACTCCCGCAGGGCTAAATTAATGCCCACAGCACTCCCACAGCGCTACACTAATGCCCTCACCACTCTCATAGCGCTACACTAATGCCCACACCACTCCCACAGCGCTACACCACTGCCCACACCACTCCCACAGCGCTACACCACTGCCCACACCACTCCCGCAGCGCGACCACACTGCCCACAACACACCCACAGTATTACACTGCTGCCCACACTAATCCCTCATCACTTCACTACAACCCACATCACTCCCACAGCGCAACAACACTGCCCACACCACACCCACAGGACTACACCACTGCCCACTCCACTCTCACAGCGCTACACTAATGCCCACACCACTGCCTACACCACTCCCAAAGCGCTGAACTCATGCCCATACCACTCCCACAGCGCTACCCCACTGCCCACACCACTCCCACAGCGCGGCACTAATGCCCACAACACTCCCACAGCGTTAACCCAATGCCCACTCCACTCCCACAGCACTACACCACTGCCCACACAACTCCCACAGCAAAACACCACTGCCCACACCACTGCCATAGTGTTACACCACTGCCCACACCACTCCCACAGCGCTAGACGAATGCCCACACCACTCCCACAGCGCGGCACTAATGCCCACAACACTCCCACAGCGTTAACCCAATGCCCACTCCACTCCCACAGCACTACAACACTGCCCACACAACTCCCACAGCAAAACACCACTGCCCACACCACTGCCATAGTGTTACACCACTGCCCACACCACTCCCACAGCGCTACACTAATGCCCACACCACTCCCACAGGGCTACACTAATGCCCACACCACTCCCACAGCGCTACACCACCGCCCACAGCAACCCCGCAGCGCTACAAAACTACCCACACCGCTCCCGCAGCGCTACACACCTGCACACATCACCTCCACAGCGCTACACCACGGCCCACACCACTCCGACAGCACTTCACTATTGCCCACACCACTCCCACAGCGCGATACCACTGGCCACACCACTCCCACAGCGCTACACCAGTGCCCACACCAGTCCCACAGCGTTACACTACAACCCACACCACTCCCGCAGCGCTAAACCTCTGCCCACACCACTCCCACAGCGCTACACCACTGCCCGCACCAGTCCCGCAGCGCTACACCACTGCCCACACCAATCCCACAGCATTACCCCACTGCCCACACCACTACCACAGCACTACACCGCTGCCCACACCACTCACACAGCGTAACACCACAGCCTACACCACTCCCGAAACTTACTCCACAAAACACAACACTCCCACAGCGCTAAACTAATGCCCACACCACTCCCACAGCGTTACACCACTGCACACACCACTCCCACAGCACTACACCCCTGCACACACCACTCCCGCAGCGCTACACCACTCCCCACACCACTCCAGCAGCGCTACACCATTGCCCACACCACTTCCGCAGCACTACACCCCTGCACAAACCACTCCCGCAGCCCTATACCACTGCCCACACCACACCCACAGCGCAACACTAATGCCCACACCAATCCCACAGCGCTCGAATAATGCACACCCCACTCCCACAGCGCTACACCACTGCCCACACCAATCCCACAGCGCTACACCACTGCCCACAACACTCCCACAGCGCTACACTAAAGACCACACCACTCCCACAGCACTACACCACTGCCTACACCACTCCCACAGCGTTACACCACTGCCCACACCACTCCCATAGCGCTACACTAATGCCCACACCTGTCCCACAGCACTACACCGCTGCCCACAACACGCCCATAGCGCTACACATATGCCCACACCACTCCCACAGCGCTACACTAATGCCCACACCACTCCCACAGCACTACACCACTGCCCACACCACTCCCGCAGCGCTACACCACTGTCCACACCACTCCCACAGCGCTACACTAATGCCCACACCACTCCCACAGCGCTACACATATGCCCACACCACTCCCACAGCGCTACACTAATGCCCACACCACTCCCAAAGCACTACACCACTGCCCACACCACTCCCGCAGCGCTACACCACTGTCCACACCACTCCCACAGCGCTACACTAATGCCCACACCACTCCCACAGCGCTACACATATGCCCACACCACTCCCACAGCGCTACACTAATGCCCACACCACTCCCACAGCGCTACACCACTGCCCACACCACTCCCACTGCACTACACCACTGCCCACACCGCTCCCTCAGCGGTACACCACTGCCCACACCACTCCCACATCGCTACACCACTGCCCACACCACTCCCACATCGCTACACCACTGCCCACACCACTCCCACATCGCTACACCACTGCCCACACCAATCCCACAGCACTACACCACAACCCACACCACACGCACAGCGCTACACCACTGCCCACACCACTCCCACAGCACTACACCACAAACCACACCACTCCCACAGCACTACACCGCTGCCCACACCAATCCCACAGCACTACCCCACTGCCCACACCACTACCACAGCGCAACACCGCTGCCCACACCACTCACACAGCGTAACACCACAGCCTACCCCACTCCCGAAACTTACTCCACAAAACACAACACTCCCACAGCGCTAAACTAATGCCCACACCACTCCCACAGCGCTAGACCACTGCCCACACCAACCCCGCAGAGCTACACCGCTGCTCACATCATCCCCGCACCGCAACAACACTACCCACACCACACCCGCAGCGCTACACCACTGGCCACACCACTCCAGCAACGCTACACCACTGCCTACACCACTCCCACGGCGCTACACTACTTCACACACCACTCCCACAGCTCGGGACCACTGCCTACACCACTCCCGCAGCTCTACACCACTGCCCACACCACTCCCACAGCGTTACACCACTGCACAGACCACTCTCACAGCGCTAAACCACTGCCCACACCACTCCCACAGCGTTACACCACTGCACACACCACTCCGACAGCACTACACCACTGCCCACACCACTCCCACAGCGTTACACCACTGCACACAACACTCCCACAGCGCTACACGACTACCCACACTACTTCCACAGCGCTAGACGAATGCCCACACCACTCCCACAGGGCTAAATTAATGCCCACAGCACTCCCACAGCGCTACACTAATGCCCTCACCACTCTCATAGCGCTACACTAATGCCCACACCACTCCCACAGCGCTACACCACTGCCCACACCACTCCCACAGCGCTACACCACTGCCCACACCACTCCCGCAGCGCGACCACACTGCCCACAACACACCCACAGTATTACACTGCTGCCCACACTAATCCCTCATCACTTCACTACAACCCACATCACTCCCACAGCGCAACAACACTGCCCACACCACACCCACAGGACTACACCACTGCCCACTCCACTCTCACAGCGCTACACTAATGCCCACACCACTGCCTACACCACTCCCAAAGCGCTGAACTCATGCCCATACCACTCCCACAGCGCTACCCCACTGCCCACACCACTCCCACAGCGCGGCACTAATGCCCACAACACTCCCACAGCGTTAACCCAATGCCCACTCCACTCCCACAGCACTACACCACTGCCCACACAACTCCCACAGCAAAACACCACTGCCCACACCACTGCCATAGTGTTACACCACTGCCCACACCACTCCCACAGCGCTAGACGAATGCCCACACCACTCCCACAGCGCGGCACTAATGCCCACAACACTCCCACAGCGTTAACCCAATGCCCACTCCACTCCCACAGCACTACACCACTGCCCACACAACTCCCACAGCAAAACACCACTGCCCACACCACTGCCATAGTGTTACACCACTGCCCACACCACTCCCACAGCGCTAGACGAATGCCCACACCACTCCCACAGGGCTACACTAATGCCCACACCACTCCCACAGGGCTACACTAATGCCCACACCACTCCCACAGCGCTACACCACCGCCCACAGCAACCCCGCAGCGCTACAAAACTACCCACACCGCTCCCGCAGCGCTACACACCTGCACACATCACCTCCACAGCGCTACACCACGGCCCACACCACTCCGACAGCACTTCACTATTGCCCACACCACTCCCACAGCGCGATACCACTGGCCACACCACTCCCACAGCGCTACACCAGTGCCCACACCAGTCCCACAGCGTTACACTACAACCCACACCACTCCCGCAGCGCTAAACCTCTGCCCACACCACTCCCACAGCGCTACACCACTGCCCGCACCAGTCCCGCAGCGCTACACCACTGCCCACACCAATCCCACAGCATTACCCCACTGCCCACACCACTACCACAGCACTACACCGCTGCCCACACCACTCACACAGCGTAACACCACAGCCTACACCACTCCCGAAACTTACTCCACAAAACACAACACTCCCACAGCGCTAAACTAATGCCCACACCACTCCCACAGCGTTACACCACTGCACACACCACTCCCACAGCGCTACACGACTACCCACACTACTTCCACAGCGCTAGACGAATGCCCACACCACTCCCACAGGGCTAAATTAATGCCCACAGCACTCCCACAGCGCTACACTAATGCCCTCACCACTCTCATAGCGCGACCACACTGCCCACACCACTCCCACAGCGCTACACCACTGCCCACACCACTCCCACAGCGCGACCACACTGCCCACACCACTCCCACAGCGCTACACCACTGCCCACAACACACCCACAGTATTACACTGCTGCCCACACTAATCCCTCATCACTTCACTACAACCCACATCACTCCCACAGCGCAACAACTCTGCCCACACCACACCCACAGGACTACACCACTGCCCACTCCACTCTCACAGCGCTACACTAATGCCCACACCACTGCCTACACCACTCCCAAAGCGCTGAACTCATGCCCATACCACTCCCACAGCGCTACACCACTGCCCACACCACTCCCACAGCAAAACACAACTGCCCACACCACTGCCATAGTGTTACACCACTGCCCACACCACTCCCACAGCGCTAGACGAATGCTCACACCACTCCCACAGCGCGGCACTAATGCCCACAACACTCCCGCAGCGTTAACCCAATGCCCACACCACTCCCACAGCGCTACACCACCGCCCACAGCAACCCCGCAGCGCTACAAAACTACCCACACCGCTCCCGCAGCGCTACACACCTGCACACATCACCTCCACAGCGCTACACCACAGCCCACACCACTCCAACAGCACTTCACTATTGCCCACACCACTCCCACAGCGCGACACCACTGGCCACACCACTCCCACAGCGCTACACCACTGCCCACACCAGTCCCACAGCGTTACACTACAACCCACACCACTCCCACAGCGCTAACCTAATGCCCACACTACACCCACAGCGCTACAACACTGACCACACCACTCCCGCAGCGCTAAACCTCTGCCCACACCACTCCCACAGCGCTACACCACTGCCCACACCACTCCCACAGCGCTACACCTCTGCCCATTCCAATCCCACAGCGCTACACCTCTGCCCACACCAATCCCACAGCACTACCCCACTGCCCACACCACTACCACAGCACTACACCGCTGCCCACACCACTCACACAGCGTAACACCACAGCCTACACCACTCCCGAAACTTACTCCACAAAACACAACACTCCCACAGCGCTAAACTAATGCCCACACCACTCCCACAGCGTTACACCACTGCCCACACCACTCCCACAGCGCTACACGACTACCCACACTACTTCCACAGCGCTAGACGAATGCCCACAGCACTCCCACAGCGCTACACTAATGCCCACACCACTCCCACAGCGCTACACCACTGCCCACACCACTCCCGCAGCGCAACACCTGCCCACACCACTCCCACAGCGCTACACCACTGCCCACAACACACCCACAGTATTACACTGCTGCCCACACTAATCCCACATTACTTCATTAATGCCCATACCACTCCCACAGCGCGGCACTAATGCCCACAACATTCCCACAGCGTTAACCCAATGCCCACACCACTCCCACAGCACTACACCACTGCCCACACAACTCCCACAGGAAAACACCACTGCCCACACCACTCCCACAGCGCTAGACGAATGCCCACACCACTCCCACAGGGCTAAATTAATGCCCACACCACTCCCACAGCGCTAGACGAATGCCCACACCACTCCCACAGGGCTAAATTAATGCCCACACCACTCCCACAGCGCTACACCACTGCCCACACCACTCCCGCAGCGTTAACCCAATGCGCACACGACTCCCACAGCGCTACACCACCGCCCACAGCAACCCCGCAGCGCTACACCACTGCCCACACCAATCCCACAGCGTTACACTACAACCCACACCACTCCCACAGCGCTAACCTAATGCCCACACTACACCCACAGCGCTACAACACTGCCCGCACCAGTCCCGCAGCGCTACACCACTGCCCACACCACTTTTACAGCACTACACCACTGCCCGCACCAGTCCCGCAGCGCTACACCACTGCCCACACCACTTCTACAGCACTACACCACTGCCCACACAACTCCCACAGCACAACACCACTGCCCACACCACTCCCACAGCGCTACACCACTGCCCACAACTCTCCAACAGCGCTAAACCACTGCCCACACCACTCCCACAGCGCTACAACACTGTCCACACCACTCCCACAGCACTACACCACTGCTCACACCACTCCCACAGCACTACACAACTGCCCACACCACTCCCACAGCGCTACACCACTGCCCACACCACTCCCACAGCGCTACACCACTGCCCACACCACTCCCACAGCGCTACGCCACTGCCCACACGACGACCACAGCACTACACCACTGCCCACACCACACCCGCAGCACTACACAACTGCCCACACCACTCCCACAGCGCTACACCACTGCACACACCACTAACACAGCGCTACACCACTGCCTAAATCAATCCCACAGCGCTTCACCACTGCACACATCACTCCCACAGCGCTACAACACTGCCCACACCACACCCACAGCACTACACCACTGCACACATCACTCCCACAGCGCTACAACACTGCCCACACCACACCCACAGCACTACACCACTGCACACACCACACCCACAGCACTACACCACTGCACACACCACTCCCGCAGCACTACACCACCTCACACACGACTCCCACAGCGCTACACCACCTCCCACACCACTCCCACACCGCTACACCACAACCCACACCTTTCCCACAGCGCTACACGACTGCCCACACCACTCCAACAGCGCTACACCACAACCCACACCACTCCCACAGCGAAACACCACTGCCCACAACACTCCCACAGCAGTACACCACTGCCCACACCACTCCCACAGCAAAAAACAACTGTCCACACCACTCCCACAGCGCTACACCACTGCCCACACCACTCCCACAGCGCTACACCACAACCCACACCACTCCCACTGCGCTACACCAATGCCCACACCACTCCCACAGCGCTTTTGGAGTGTTATTAATTGAGGGTGTGCTGCACTATTGGAGTTACAGTGATTGAGGGTGTGCTGCACTATTGGAGTGTCAGTAAGTGAGGGTATGCTGCACTATTGGAGCGTCAGTAATTGAGGGTGTGCTGCACTATTGGAGGGTCAGTAATTGAGGGTGTGCTGCACTATTGGAGGGTCAGTGATTGAGGGTTTGCTGCACTATTGGAGAGTCAGTAATTGAGGGTGTGCTGCACTATTGGAGTGTCAGTAATTGAGGGTGTGCTGCATTATTGGAGCGTCAGTAATTGAGGGTGTGCTGCACTATTGGAGGTTCAGTAATTGAGGGTGTGCTGCACGATTGGAGGGTCAGTAATTGAGTGTGTGCTGCACTATTGGAGGGTCCGTGATTGAGGGTTTGCTGCACTATTGAAGAGTCAGTAATTGAGGGTGTGCTGCACTATTGGAGGGACAGTAATTGTGGGTTTGCAGCACTATTGGAGGGTCAGTAATTGAGGGTTTATTGCACTATTGGAGGGTCAGTAACAGTGGGTGTGCAGCACTATTTGAGGGTTAGTAATTGAGGGTGTGCTGCACTATTGGAGTGTTAGTAATTGAGGGTGTGCTGCACTATTGGAGGGTCAGTAATTGAGTGTGAGCTGCACTATTGGAGGGTCAGTAATTGAGTGTGTGCGGCACTATTGGTGGGTCAGTGATTGAGGGTTTGCTGCACCACTGAAGAGTCAGTAATTGAGGGTTTGCTACACTATTGGAGGGTCAGTAATTGAGGGTTTCCTGCACTAATCGAGTGTCTGTAATTGAGGGTGTGCTGCACTATTGGAGAGTGAGTAATTGAGGGTTTGCTGCACTATTGGAGGGTCAGTAATTGAGAGTTTGTTGCACTATTGGAGGGTCAGTAATTGAGGGTTTGCTGCACTATTGGAGTGTCAGAAATTGAGGATTTGCTGCACTATTGGAGGATAAGTAATTGTGGGTGTGCTGCACTATTGGAGTGTCAGTAACTGAGGGTGTGCTGCACTATTGGAGTGTCAGTAATTGAGGGTGAGCTGCACAATTGGAGGGTCAGTAATTGAGGGTGTGCTGCACTATTGGAGGGTCAGTAATATAGGGTGTGCTGCACTATTAGAGAGTCAGTAAATGAGGGTGAGCTGCACTATTGGTGGGTCAGTAATTGAGGATGTGCTGCACTATTGGATGGTCAGTAATTGAGTGTGTGCTGCACTATTGGTGTGTCAATAATTGAGAGTGTGCTGCACTATTGGAGGGTCAGTAATTGAGGGTGTGCTGCACTATTGGAGGGTCAGTAATTTAGAGTGTGCTGCACTATTAGAGAATCAGTAATTGAGGGTGAGCTGCACTATTGGAGTGACAGTAATTGAGGGTGTGCTGCACTATTGGTGTGTCAATAATTGAGAGTGTGCTGCTCTATTGGAGTGTCATTAATAGAGGGTGTGCTGCACTATTGGAGGGACAATAATTGAGGGTTTGCTACATTATTGGAGCGTCAGTAATTGAGGGTGTGCTACACTATTGGAGGGTCAGTAATTGAGAGTGTGCTGCACTCTTGGAGTGTCAGTAATTGAGTGTGTGCTGCACTATTGGAGGGTCAGTAATTGAGTGTGTGCTGCACTATTGGAGGGTCAGTAATTGAGGGTGTGCTGCACTCTTGGAGTGTCAGTAATTGAGGGTGTGCTGCACTACTGGAGGGTCAGTGATTGAGGGTTTGCTGCGCTATTGAAGAGTCAGTAGATGAGGGTGTGCTGCACTATTGGAGAGTCAGTAATTGTGGGTGTGCTGCACTATTGGTGGGTCAGTGATTGAGGGATTGCTGCACCATTGAAGAGTCATTAATTGAGGGTTTGCTGCTCTATTGAAGAGTCAGTAATTGAGGTTGTGCTGCACTATTGGAGGGTCAGTGATTGAGGGTTTGCTGCACTATTGAAGAGTCAGTAATTGAGGGTGTGCTGCACTATTGGAGGGTCAGTAATTGAGGGTTTCCAGCACTATTGGAGGGTCAGTAATTGAGGGTTTATTGCACTATTGGAGGGTCAGTAACAGTGGATGTGCTGCACTATTTGAGGGTTAGTAATTGAGGGTGTGCTGCACTATTGGAGTGTTAGGAATTGAGTGTGAGCTGCACTATTGGAGGGTCAGTAATTGAGTGTGTGCTGAACTATTGGAGTGTCAGTAATTGAGGGTGTGCTGCACTATTGGAGGGTCAGTAATTGAGGGTTTGCTGCATTATTGGAGGGTCAGTAATTGAGGGTGCGCTGCACTATTGGAGGGACAGTAATTGAGGGTTTGCTGCATTATTGGAGGGTCAGTAACTGAGGGTGTGCTGCACTACTGGAGGATCAGTAATTGAGTGTGTGTGGCACTATTGGTCGGTCAGTGATTGAGGGTTTGCTGCACTATTGAAGAGTCAGTAATTGAGGGTTTGCTGCACTATTGCAGGGTCAGTAATTGAGGGTTTCCTGCACTATTGGAGTGTCTGTAATTGAGGGTGTGCTGCACTATTGGAGTGTCAGGAATTGAGGGTTTGCTGCACTATTGTAGGATCAGTAATTGAGGGTTTGCTGCACTATTGGAGGGTCAGTAATTGAGGGTTTGCTGCACTATTGGAGTGTCAGGAATTGAGGGTTTGCTGCACTATTGGAGGATCAGTAATTGTGGGTTTGCTGCACTATTTGAGGGTTAGTAATTGAGGGTGTGCTGCACTATTGGAGGGTCAGTAATTGAGGGTTTGCTGCATTATTGTAGGGTCAGTAATTTAGGGTGTGCTGCACTATTAGAGAGACAGTAATTGAGGGTGAGCTGCACTATTGTAGTGTCAGTAATTGAGGGTGTGCTGCACAATTGGACGGTCAGTTATTTAGGGTGTGCTGCACTATTAGAGAGTCAGTAATTGAGGGTGTGCTGCACTATTGGTGTGTCAGTAATTGAGGGTTTGCTGCACTAGTGGATGGTCAGTAATTGAGTGTGTGCTGCACTATTAGAGAGTCAGTAATTGAGGGTGAGCTGCACTATTGGTGTGTCAATAATTGAGAGTGTGCTGCACTATTGGAGGGTCAGTAATTTAGAGTGTGCTGTACTATTAGAGAGTCAGTAATTGAGGGTGAGCTGCACTATTGGAGTGACAGTAATTGAGGGTGTGCTGCACTATTGGTGGGACAGTAATTGAGGGTGTGCTGCACAATTGGAGGGTCAGTAATTTAGGGTGTGCTGCACTATTAGAGAGTCAGTAATTGAGGGTGAGCTGCACTATTGGTGTGTCAATAATTGAGAGTGTGCTGCACTATTGGGGTGTCAGTAATTGAGGGTGTGCTGCACTATTGGAGGGTCAGTAATTGAGGGTGTGCTGCACAATTGGAGGGTCAGTAATTTAGGGTGTGCTGCACTATTAGAGAGTCAGTAATTGAGGGTGAGCTGCACTATTGGTGTGTCAATAATTGAGAGTGTGCTGCACTATTGGAGGGTCAGTAATTTAGAGTGTGCTGTACTATTAGAGAGTCAGTAATTGAGGGTGAGCTGCACTATTGGAGTGACAGTAATTGAGGGTGTGCTGCACTATTGGAGGGTCAGTAATTGAGGGTGTGCTGCACTATTGGTGTGTCAGTAATTGAGGGTGTGCTGCACTATTGGAGTGTCAATAAAAGAGGGTGTGCTGCACTATTGGTGTGTCAATAATTGAGAGTGTGCTGCACTATTGGAGTGTCAGTAATTGAGGGTGTGCTGCACTATTGGAGTGTCAGTAATTGAGGGTGTGCTGCACAATTGGAGGGTCAGTAATTGAGGGTGTGCTGCACTATTGGAGTGTCAGTAATTGAGGTTGTTCTGCACTATTGGATTGTCAGTAATTGAGGGTCTGCTGCACTATTGGAAGGTCAGTTACTGAGTGTGTGCTGCACTATTGGAGTGTCAGTAATTGAGGATGTGCTGCCCTATTGGAGGGTCAGTAATTGATGATGTGCTGCACTATTGGAGTGTCAGTAATTGAGGATGTGCCTCACTATTGGAGTGTCAGTAATTGAGGGTGTGCTGCACTATTGGAGGGACAGTAATTGAGGGTGAGCCTCACTATTGGAGTGTCAGTAATTGAGGGTGTGCTGCACTATTGGAGTGTCAGTAATTGAGGGTGTGCTGCACTATTGGAGGGTCAGTAAATGAGGGTGTGCTGCACTATTGGAGGGTCAGTAATTGAGGGTGTGCTGCACTTTTGCAGTGTCAGTAATTGAGGGTGTGCTGCATTATTGGAGTGTCAGTAATTGAGGGTGTGCAGCACTATTGGAGTATCAGTAATTGAGGGTGTGCTGCACTATTCGGTGTCAGTAATTGAGGGAGTGCTTCACTATTGCAGTGTCGTTATTTGAGGGTGTGCTGCACTATTGGAGTGCCAGTAATTGAGAGTGTGCTGCACTAGTGGAGTGTCAGTAATTGAGGGTTTGCTGCACTGTTGGAGTGTCATTAATTGAGTCTGTGCTGCACTATTGGAGGGTCAGTAATTGAGGGTGTGCTGCACTATTGGAGTGTCAGTAATTGAGTCTGTGCTGCACTATTGGAGGGTCAGTAATTGAGGGTGTGCTGCATATTGGAGTGTCAGGAATTGAGGGTGTGCTTCACTATTGGATTGTCAGTAATTGAGGATATGCTGCACTATTGGAGTGTATGTAATTGAGGGAGTGCTGTATTATTGGTGTGTCAGTAATTGAGGGTGTGCTGCACTATTGGAGTGTCAGTAATTGAGGGTGTGCTGCACTATTGGAGGGTCACTAATTGAGGGTTTGATGCACTATTGGAGAGTCAGTAATTGACGGTGTGCTGCACTATTGGAGTGTCAGTAATTGAGGTTGTGCTGCACTATTGGAGTGTCAGTAATTGAGGGTGTGCTGCACTATTGGAGTTTCAGTAATTGAGGGTGTGCTGCACCATTGGAGAGTCAGTAATTGAGGGTGTGCTGCAATATTTGTGGGTCAGTTATTGTGGGTGTGTTGCACTATTGGTGGGTCAGTAATTGAGGGTGAGCTGCACTATTGGAGGGTCAGTAATTGAGGGTGTGCTGCACTAGTGGAGTGTCAGTAATTGAGCGTGTGCTGCACTATTGGATTCTCAGTAATTGAGGGTGTGCTGCACTATTGGAGGGTCAGCAATTGAGGGTGTGCTGCACTATTGGAGGGTCAGTATTTGAGGGTGTGCTACACTATTGGAGGGCCAGTAATTGAGGTTGTGCTGCACTATTGGAGTGTCAGCATTTGAGGGTGTGCTGCACTATTGGAGATTCAATATTTGAGGGTGTGCTGCACTATTGGAGTGTCAGTAATTGAGGATGTGCTGCACTATTGGAAGGTCAGTTATTGAGTGTGTGCTGCTCTATTGGAGTGTCAGTAATTGAGGTTGTGCTGCACTATTGCAGGGTCAGTAATTGAGGGTGTGCTGCACTATTGGAGGTTCAGTAATTGAGGGTGTGCTGCACTATTGGAGGTTCAGTAATTGAGGGTGTGCTGCACTATTGGATTGTCAGAAATTGAGGTTGTTTTGCACTATTGGATTGTCAGAAATTGAGGTTGTTTTGCACTATTGGATTGTCAATAATTGAGGTTGTGCTGCACTATTGGAGACTCAGTAATTGATGGCGTGCAGCACTATTGGAGTGTCAGTAATTGAGGTTGTTTTGCACTATTGGATTGTCAGTAATTGAGGGTGTGCTGCACTATTGGAGAGTCAGTAATTGAGGGTGTGCTGCACTATTGGAGTCTCAGTAATTGAGGGTGTGCTGCACTATTCGAGTGTCAGTAATTGAGGGTGTGCTGCACTATTGGAGTGTCAGTAATTGAGATTGTGCTGCTCTGTTGATGGGTCATTAATTGAGAGTGTGCTGCACTTTTGGAGAGTCAATAATTGAGGGTGTGCTGCACTATTGGAGAGTCAATAATTGAGGGTTTGCTGCACTATTGGAGTGTCAGTAATTGAGGGTGTGCTGCAGTATTGGACTGTCAGTAATTGAGGGTGTGCTGCTCTTTTGAAGAGTCAATAATTGAGGGTGTGCTTCACTATTGGACGGTCAGTAATTGTGGGTGTGCTGCACTAGTGGAGTGTCAGTAATTGAGGGTGTGCTGCACTATTGGAGGGTCACTAATTGAGGGTTTGCTGCACTATTGGAGAGTCAGTAATTGACGGTGTGCTGCACTATTGGAGTGTCAGTAATTGAGGTTGTGCTGCACTATTGGAGTGTCAGTAATTGAGGTTGTGCTGCACTATTGGAGTGTCAGTAATTGAGGTTGTGCTGCACTATTGGAGTTTCAGTAATTGAGGGTGTGCTGCACCATTGGAGAGTCAGTAATTGAGGGTGTGCTGCAATATTTGTGGGTCAGTTATTGTGGGTGTGTTGCACTATTGGTGGGTCAGTAATTGAGGGTGAGCTGCACTATTGGAGGGTCAGTAATTGAGGGTGTGCTGCACTAGTGGAGTGTCAGTAATTGAGCGTGTGCTGCACTATTGGATTCTCAGTAATTGAGGGTGTGCTGCACTATTGGAGGGTCAGCAATTGAGGGTGTGCTGCACTATTGGAGGGTCAGTATTTGAGGGTGTGCTACACTATTGGAGGGTCAGTAATTGAGGTTGTGCTGCACTATTGGAGTGTCAGTAATTGAGGGTGTGCTGCACTATTGGATGGTCAGTAATTGTGGGTGTGCTGCACTATTGCATTGTCAGTCATTGTGTGTGTGCTGCACTATTGGAGGGTCAGTAATTGAGGGTGTGCTGCACTATTGGAGGGTCAGTATTTGAGGGTGAGCTGCAATATTGGAGGGTCAGTTATTGAGTGTTTGCTGCACTATTGGAGGGTCAGTAATTGAGTTTGTGCTGCACTATTGGAGGTTCAGTAATTGGGGGTGAGCTGCACTATTGGTGTGTCAGTAATTGAGGGTGTGCTGCACTATTGGAGTGTCAGTAATTGAGGGTGTGCTGCACTATTGCAGTGTCAGTAATTGAGGGTTTGCTGCTTATTGGAGTGTCATTAATTGAGGGTGTGCTGCACTATTGGAGGGTCAGTAATTGAGGTTGTGCTGCACTATTGGAGGGTCAGCAATTGAGGGTGTGCTGCACTATTGGTTTCTCAGTAATAGAGGGTGTGCTGCACTATTGGAGTTTAAAAGGGATACTGAGTGAGATCACGGTGAGGTTAAAGGGACAGAGCATGAGATCACTCGGAGCTTAAAGGGACAGAGAGTGAGAATACTGGGATGTTAAATGGACAGGGAGTGAGATCACGGGGAGTTTAAAGGGACAGAGATTGAGAACACGGTGAGTTTAAAGGGATAGAATGAGATCACGGGGAGGTTAAAGGGACAGAGAATGATATCACGGGGCGGTTAAAGGGACAGAGAGTGATATCACGGGGAGCTTAAAGGCACACAGAGTGAGATCACGGAGAGATAAAGGGACAGAGATTGAGATCATGGGGAGTTAAAGGGACATGGAGTGAGATCACCGGGAGGTTAAACGGACAGAGAGTGAGATCCCGGGGAGGTTAAAGGGACAGAGAGTGAGATCACGTGGAGGTAAAAGGGGCGGAGAGTGAGATCACGTGGAGGTTAAAGGCACAGAGAGTGAGATCACGGGGAGGTTAAAGGGACAGAAAGCGATCGCGGAGATGTTAAAGGGACAGAGAGTGAGAACAGAGAAAGTGAAAGGGACAGAGAGTGAGATCACGGGGAGGTAAGGGGGACAGAGGGTGAGATCACGGGGAGGTTAAAGGGACAGAGAGTGAGATCACGGGCATGTTAATGGAACAGAGAGTGAGATCACGGGGAGGTAAGGGGGACAGAGGGTGAGATCACGGGGAGGTTAAAGGGATAGAGAGTGAGATCACGGGCATGTTAATGGAACAGAGAGTGAGATC
Organism: Cetorhinus maximus; assembly: GCF_964194155.1. NCBI lineage: Eukaryota > Metazoa > Chordata > Chondrichthyes > Lamniformes > Cetorhinidae > Cetorhinus > Cetorhinus maximus. The sequence continues at coordinate 110,287 of NW_027596819.1, forward strand.
ACGGGGAGGTAAGGGGGACAGAGGGTGAGATCACGGGGAGGTTAAAGGGACAGAGAGTGAGATCACGGGGAGGTAAGGGGGACAGAGGGTGAGATCACGGGGAGGTTAAAGGGACAGAGAGTGAGATCACGGGCATGTTAATGGAACAGAGAGTGAGATCACGGGGAGGTTAAACGGCCAGATAGTGAGATCTCGGGGAGGTTAAAGGGACAGAGGGTGAGATCACGGGGAGGTTAAACGGCCAGATAGTGAGATCACGGGGAGGTTAAAAGGACAGAGAATGAGATCACGGGGATTTTATAGGGACAGAGAGTGAGATTACGGGGAGGTTAAAGGGACAGAGACTGAGATCACGGGGAGGTTAAAGGGACAGAGAGTGAGATCACGGGGATTTTATAGGGACAGAGAGTGAGATCACGGGTGGGTTAAAGGGACAGACAGTGAGATCACGGGGACGTTAAAGGGTCAGAGAGTGAGGTCACGGGGAGGATAAAGGGGCAGACATTGAGATCGGGTACAGTCAAAAGGTCAGAAAGTGAGAACTGGTACTGTTAAAGGGACAGAGATTGAGATCACGGGGAGATTAAAGGGACATAGAGTGAGTTAAGGGGAGGTTAATGGGTCAGAGATTGAAAACATGGGGAGGACAAAGAGTCAGAGAGTGAGATCACGGGGCGGTTGAAGGGCCAGAGACTTAGAAGACGGGGAGGATAAAAGGACAGAGAATGAGATCACGGGGAGGTTAAAGGGAGAGAGAGTGAGATCACGGGGAGGTTAAAGGGACAGAGAGTGAAATCACGGTGTGGTTAAAGGGACAGAGAATGAGATCACGGGGAGTTTAAAGGGACAGAGAGAGAGATCACGGGGAGGTTAAAAGTACAAAGAGTGAGATCACCGGGATGTTAAAGGGACAGAGAGTGAGATCACGGGTGGGTTAAAGGGACAGTGAGTGAGAGCACGGGGAGGTTAAAGGGACAGAGAGTGAGATCACGGGGAGGTTAACGGGACAGAGAGTGAGATCACGGGGAGGTTAACGGGACAGAGAGTGAGATCACGGGGAGGTTAAAGGGAGAAACAGTGAGATCAGGTGGATGTTAAACGGACAGAGAGTGTGATCATGGGGAGGTTAAAGGGGCAGAGAGTGAGATCACGGGGCGGTTAAAGGGCCAGAGATTTAGATGACGAGGAGGTTAAATTTACAGAGACTGAGATCACGGGGAGGTTAAACGGACAGAGAGTGAGATCACGGGGAGGTTAAAGGGACAGAGACTGAGATCATGGGGAGGTTAAAGGGACAGAGAGAGAGATCACTGGGAGTTTAAACATACACAGAGTGAAATCGCGGAGAGGTTAAAGGGACAGAGAGTGAGATCACGGGGATGTTAAAGGGACAGAGAGTGAGATGACGGGGATGTTAAAGGGACAGGCAGTGAGATCACGGGGATGTAAAAGGGACAGAGAGTCAGATCGCGGGGAGGTTAAAGGGACAGAGAGTGAGATCACGGGGAGGTTAACGGGACAGAGAGTGAGATCATGGGGATGTTAAAGGGACAGAGAGTGAGATCACGGGGAGGTTAAAGGGAGAAACAGTGAGATCAGGTGGATGTTAAATGGACAGAGAGTGTGATCATGGGGAGGTTAAAGGGGCAGAGAGTGATTTCACGGGGTCGTTAAAGTGACAGAGAGTGAGATCACGGGGAGGTTAAAGGGACAGAGAGTGAGATCACGGGGAGAATAAAGGGACATTGAGTGAGATCACAGGAAGGTCAAAGGGACAGTGAGTGAGATCACGGGGAGGTAAATGGGACAGAGAGTGAGATCACGGGGAGTTTATGGGACAGACAGTGAGATCACGGGGATGTTATAGGGACAGAGGGTGAGATCATGGGGAGGTTAAAGGGACAGAGAGTGAGATCACGGGGATGTTAAAGGGACAGAGAGTGAGATCACGGGGAGTTTAAAGGGACAGAGATTGAGATCACGGGGAGGTTATAGGGACAGAAAGTGAGATCACGGGGAGTTTAAAAGGACGAGACTGAGATCATGGGGAGGTTAAAGGTACAGACAGAGAGATCACGGGGAGGTTAAACGCACACAGAATGAGATCACGGGGAGGTTAAAGGGACAGAGAGTGAGATCACGGGGATGTTAAAGGGATAGAGATTGAGATCACGGGGAGGTTATAGGGACAGAAAGTGAGATCACGGGGAGTTTAAAAGGACGAGACTGAGATCATGGGGAGGTTAAATGTACAGACAGAGAGATCACGGGGAGGTTAAACGCACACAGAATGAGATCACGGGGAGTTAAACGTACACAGAGTGAGATCACGGGGAGGTTTAAGGGAGAGATAGTTAGATTACGGGGAGTTTAAAAGGACAGAAAGTGACATCACGAGGCGGTTAAAGGGCCAGAGAGTTAGATGACGTGAGGTAAAAAGGACAGAGACTGAGATCACGGCTAGGTTAAAGGGACGGAGAGAGAGATCACGGGGAGTTTAAAGGGACAGTGAGTGAGATCACGGGGAGTTAAAAGGGACAGAGAGTGAGATCACGGGGAGGTTAGAGGCACAGAGAGTGAGATCACGGGGAGTTCAAAGGGACATAGAGCGAGAAAACGGGGATATTAAATGGACAGTGAGTGAGATCACGGGGAGTTAAAAGGGACAGAGAGTGAGATCACAGGGACGTTAAAGTGACAGAGAGGGAGATCACAGGGAGGTTAAAGGGAATGAGAGAGATCACTGGGAGGTTAAAGGGACTGAAAGTGAGATCACGGGGAGGTTAAAGGGACTGAGAGTTAGATCACGGACAGGTTAAAGGGACAGAGAGTGAGATTACGGGGAGGTTAAAGGGACAGTGAGTGAGATCACGGGGAGGTTAAAGGGACAGAGAGTGAGATCACGGGGAGATTAAATGGACAGAAAGTAAGATCACGGGGAGGTTAAAGGGACAGAGATTGAGATCACGGGGATGTTATAGGGACAGAGGGTGAGATCACGGGGAGGTTAAAGGGACAGAGAGTGAGATCACGGGGAGGTTAAAGGGACAGAGAGAGAGATCACAGGGAGGTTAAAGTGACAGAGAGAGAGATCACGGGGAGGTTAAAGGGACTGAGAGTGAGATCACTGGAAGGTTAAAAAGAGTGAAAGAGAGATCACGGGGAGGGTGAATGGAAAGAGAGGAAGATCACGGGGAGGTTAAATGGACAGAGAGTGAGCTCACGAGGAGGTTAAAGGGACAGAGAGTGAGATCACGGGAGGGTTAAAAGGACAGAGAGTGAGATCACGGGGAAGTTAAAGGGACAGAGTGTAAGATCACGGGGAGGTTAAAGGGACTGAGAGTGAGATCACTGGGAGGTTAAAAAGAGTGAAAGTGAGATCACGGGGAGGTTAAAGTGGCTGAGAGTGAGATCACGGGGAGGTTAAAGGGACAGAGAGTGAGATCACGGGAGGGTTAAAGGGACAGAGATTGAGATCACTTGGAGGTTAAAGGGACAGAGAGTGAGTTAAGTGGAGGTTAAAGGGCCAGAGATTGAGAACACGGCGAGGTTAAAGGAACATAGAGTGAGATCACGGAGATGTTAAAGGGACAGAGAGTGAGATCACGGGGAGGTTAAAGGGACAGAGAGTGAGATGACGGGGAGGTAAAAGGGACAGAGAGTTAGATCACGGGGAGGTTAAAGGGACAGAAAGTGAGTTCACGGGGAGGTTAAAGGGACAGGGAGTGAGATCACGGGGAGGTTATAGGGACAGAGAGAGATATCACGGGGAGGTTATAGGGACAGAGAGTGAGATCACGGGAGGGTTAAAGATACAGAGAGTGAGATCACGGGAAGCTTAACGGGACAGAGAGTGAGATTACGGTGAGCTTAAAGGGACAGAGACTGAGATCACGGGCAGGTTAAAGGGGCAAAGATTGAGATCGGGGACAGTCAAAAGGAAAAATAGTGAGAACAGGGACTGTTAAAGGGACAGAGATTGCGATCACGGGGAGGTTAAAGGGACAGAGAGAGAGTTCACGGGGAGTTTAAAAGGCCGAGACTGAGATCATGGGGAAGTTAAAAGGACAGAGAGTGAGATCACGGGGAGTTAAAGGGACAGAGGGTGAGATCACGGGGAGTTAATGGGACATGGAGTGAGATCACGGTGAGGTTAAAGGGGCAGAGAGTCAGTTCACGGGGAGGGTAAAGTGACAGAGTGAGATCGCAGAGATGTTAAATGGACAGAGAGAGAGATCACGGGGAGTTTATAAGGACAGAGACTGAGATCACGGGGAGGTTAATGGGACAAGAGAGAGATCAAGGGGAGGTTAAACGTACACAGAGTGAGCTCACGGGGAGGTTAAAGGGACAGAGAGTGAGATGACGGGTATATTAAAGGGATGGACAGTGACATCACGGGGATGTAAAAGGGAAAGAGAGTGAGATCACGGGAAGGTTAAAGGGACAGAGAGTGAGATGACGGGGATAGTAAAGGGACGGACAGTGAGATCACGGGGAGGTAAAAGGGACAGAGAGAGAGATCACGGGGAGGTTAAAGTGACAGAGAGTGAGATCACGGGGAGGTTAAAGGGATTGAGAGTGAGATCACTGGGAGGTTAAAAAGAGTGAAAGTGAGATCACGGGGAGGTTAAAGTGGCTGAGAGTGAGATCACGGGGAGGTTAAAGGGACAGAGAGTGAGATCACGGGAGGGTTAAAGGGACAGAGAGTGAGATCACGGGGAAGTTAAAGGGACAGGGTGTAAGTTCAAGGGGAGGTTTTAGGGACAGAGATTGAGATCACTTGGAGGTTAAAGGGACAGAGAGTGAGTTAAGTGGAGGTTAAAGGGCCAGAGATTGAGAACACGGCGAGGTTAAAGGAACAGAGAGTGAGATCACGGAGATGTTAAAGGGACAGAGAGTGAGATTACGGGGAGGTTAAAGGGACAGTGAGTGAGATCACGGGGAGGTTAAAGGGACAGAGAGTGAGATCACGGGGAGATTAAATGGACAGAGAGTAAAATCACGGGAAGGTTAAAGGGACAGAGATTGAGATCACGGGGATGTTATAGGGACAGAGGGTGAGATCACGGGGAGGTTAAAGGGACAGAGAGAGAGATCACAGGGAGGTTAAAGTGACAGAGAGTGAGATCACGGGGAGGTTAAAAAGAGTGAAAGCGAGATCACGGGGAGGTTAAAGTGGCTGAGAGTGAGATCACAGGGAGGTTGAATGGAAAGAGACTTAGATCACGGGGAGGTTAAATGGACAGAGAGTGAGCTCACGGGGAGGTTAAAGGGACAGAGAGTGAGATCACGGGAGGGTTAAAGGGACAGAGATTGACATCACTTGGAGGTTAAAGGGACAGAGAGTGAGTTAAGTGGAGGTTAAAGGGCCAGAGATTGAGAACACGGCGAGGTTAAAGGAACATAGAGTGCGATCACGGAGATGTTAAAGTGACAGAGAGTGAGATCACGGGGAGCTTAAAGGGACTAAGAGTGAGATCACTGGGAGGTTAAAAAGAGTGAAAGTGAGATCACGGGGAGGTTAAAGTGGCTGAGAGTGAGATCACGGGGAGGTTAAAGGGACAGAGAGTTAGATCACGGGAGGGTTAAAGGGACAGAGAGTGAGATCATGGGGACGTTAAAGGGACAGGGTGTAAGATCAAGGGGAGGTTTTAGGGACAGAGATTGAGATCACTTGGAGGTTAAAGGGACAGAGAGTGAGTTAAGTGGAGGTTAAAGGGCCAGAGATTGAGAACACGGCGAGGTTAAAGGGACAGAGAGTGAGATCACAGGGAGATTAAAGGGACAGTGAGTGAGATCACTGGGATGTTAAATGGACTGAGATTGAGATCACGGGGTGGTTAAAGGGACAGAGAGAGAGATCACGGGTAGTTTAAAAGGACAGAGACTGAGATCATGGGGACGTTAAAGGGACAGGGAGAGAGATCACGGGGAGGTTAAACGCACGCAGAGTGAGATCACGGGGAGTTAAAGGGACAGAGAGTGAGATCACGGGAGGGTAAAAGGAATAGAGAGTGAGATCACGGGGAGGCTTAAAGGAAGGAGAGTGAGATCACGTGGAGGTTAAAGGGACAGAGAGTGAGATTACAGGGAGTATAAAGGGACAGAGAGTGAGATCACGGGAGTGTAAAAAAAATAGAGAGTGAGATCACGGGGAGGTTTAAAGGAAGGAGAGTGAGATCAGGTGGAGGATAAAGGGACAGAGAGTGAGATTACGGGGAGGTTAAAGGGACAGTGAGTGAGATCACGGGGAGGTTAAAGGGACAGAGAGTGAGATCACGGGGCGGTTAAAGGGACAGGGAGTGAGATCACGGGGAGGTTATAGGAACAGAGAGAGAGATCACGGGGAAGTTATAGGGACAGAGAGTGAGATCACGGGGACACTAAATGGACAGAGAGTATGATCACAGGGAGGTTAAAGGGACAGAGAGTGAGATCACGGGAGGGTTAAAGTTACAGAGAGTGAGATCACGGGAAGCTTAACGGGACAGATAGTGAGATCACGGGGAGGTTAAAGGGACAGAGAGTGAGATCACTGGGATGTTAAAGGGACAGAGAGTGAGGTCACGGGGAGGTTAAAGGGACAGAGATTGAGACCACGGGGATGTTAAAGGGACAGAGATTGAGATCGGGGACAGTCAAACGGACAAAAAGTGAGAACAGGGACTGTTAAAGGGACAGAGATTGCGATCACGGGGAGGTTAAAGGGACAGAGAGAGAGATCACGGGGAGGTTAAAGTGACAGAGATTGAGATCACGGGGAGGTTAAAGGGAATGAGAGTGAGATCACTGGGAGGTTAAAAAGAGTGAAAGTGACATCACGGGGAGGTTAAAGTGACTGAGAGTGAGATCACGGGGAGGTTAAATGGACAGAGAGTAAGATCACGGGGAGGTTAAACGGACAGAGAGTGAGCTCACGGGGAGGTTAAAGGGACAGAGAGTGAGATCACGGGAGGGTTAAAGGGACAGAGAGTGAGATCACGGGGAGGTTAAAGGGACAGAGATTGGGATCACGGGGAGGTTACGGGGAAAGAGGATGAGATCACGGGGAGGTTAAAGGGCCAGAAAGTGAATCACGAGGAGGTTAAACGTACACAGAGTGAGATTAAGGGGAGGTTAAAGGGAGATATAGTTAGGTTACGGGGAGTTTAAAAGGACAGAAAGTGAGATCACGGGGAGGTTAATGGGCCAGAGAGTGAGATGACGGGGAGTTTAAAAGGACAGTGACTGAGATCACGGCTAGGTTAAAGGGACAGAAAGAGAGATCACGGGGAGGTTAAACGTAAACAGAGTGAGATCACGGGGAGGTTAAAGGGAAGGTGACTGAGTTCACGGGGAGTTAAAAGGGATAGAGAGTGAGATCACGGGGAGGTTAGAGGGACAGAGAGTGAGATCACGGGGAGGTTAGAGGGACGGAGAGTGAAATCACGGGGAGGTTAAAGGGACATAGAGCGAGATGACGGGGATATTAAAAGGACAGACAGTGAGATCACGGGAGGGTAAAAGGGAGTGAGAGTGAGATCACGGAGAGGTTAAAGGGACAGAGAGTGTGATTACGGGGAGGTTAAAGGGACAGTGAGTGAGATCACGGGGAGGTTAAAGGGACAGAGAGAGAGATCACAGGGAGGTTAAATGGACAGAGAGTAAGATCACGGGGAGGTTAAAGGGTCAGAGAGTGAGATCACGGGGAGGTTAAATGGACAGAGAGTAAGATCACGGGGAGGTTAAAGGGTCAGAGACTGAGATCACGGGGAGGTTAATGGGACAGAGAGTAAGATCACGGGGATGTTATAGGGACAGAGGGTGAGATCACGGGGAGGTTAAAGGGACAGGTAGTGAGATCACGGGAGGGTTAACGGGACAGAGAGTGAGATCACGGGGTGGATAAAGGGACAGAGATTATGATCGGGCACATTTAAAGGGACAGAGAGTGAGAACAGGTATCGTGAAAGGAACAGAGTGTAAGATCATGGGGAGTGTAAGGGGACAGAGAGTTAGATCACGGGGAGGTTAAAGGGACAGAGAGTGAGATCACTGGGAGGTTAAAGGGACAGAGATTGAGACCACGGGGATGTTAAAGGGACAGAGATTGAGATCGGGAACAGTCAAACGGACAAAAAGTGAGAACAGGGACTGTTAAAGGGACAGAGATTGAGTTAACAGGGAGTTTGAAGGGACAGAGAGTGAGATTACGAGGAGGTTAAAGGGACAGAAAGTGAGATCACGGGGAGGTTAAAGGGACAGAGATTGAGATCACGAGGAGTTTAAAAGGACGAGACTGAGATCATGGGGAGGTTAAAGGGTCAGGGAGTGAGATCACGTGGATGTTATAGGGACAGAGGGTGAGATCACGGAGTGGTTAAAGGGACAGGGAGTGAGATCACGGGGAGGTTAAAGGGGCAGAGAGTGAGATCTCGGAGATGATAAATGGACAGAGTGAGATCACGGGGAGTTTAAAGGTACGGAGAGAGAGATCACGGGGAGGTTAAACGTAAACAGATTGAGATCACGGGGAGGTTAATGGGACAGAGAGTGAGATCTCGGAGATGTTAAAGGGACAGAGTGAAATCACGGGGAGGTTAAGGGGACAGAGGATGAGATCACGGGGAGGTTAAAGGGTCAGATAGTGAATCACGGGGAGGTTAAAGGGACAGAGAGTGAAATCCCGGGGAGGTTAAACGTACACAGAGTGAGATCACGGGGAAGGTTAAAGGGAGAGATAGTTAGATTACGGGGAGTTTAAAAGGACAGATAGTGAGATCACGGGGCGTTTAAAGGGAAAGAGAGTTAGATGACGGGGAGGTTAAATGGACAGAGACTGATATCACGGGGAGGTTAAAGGGACAGAGAGAGAGATCACGGTGAGTTTAAAAGGACAGAGACTGAGATCACGGAAAGGTTAAAGGGACAGAGAGAGAGATCATGGGGAGGTTAAACGTACACAGAGTGAAATCACGGGGAGGTTAAAGGGACAATGAGTGAGATCACCGGGACTTAAAACGGATAGAGAGTGAGATCACGGGGTGTTTAAAGGGACAGAGAGTGAGATCACGGGGATGTTAAAGGGACAGAGAGTGAGATGACGGGGATGTTAAAGGGACAGACAGTGAGATCACATGGAGGTAAAAGGGACAGAGAGTCAGATCACGGGCAGGTTAAAGGGACAAAGAGTGAGATCACGGGGAGGATAAAGGGACAAAGAGTGAGATCACGGGGTGATTAAAGGGACAGAGAGTGAGATCATGGGGAGGTTAAAGGGACAGAGAGTGAGATCATGGGCAGGTTAAATGGGCAGGGAGTGAGTTCACGGGGACGTTAAAGGGACAGAGAGTGAGATCACGGGGAGGTTAAAGGGACTGAGTGTGAGATCACGGGGAGGTTAAATGGACAGAGAGTGAGATCACGGGGAGGTTAAAGGGACAGAGAGTGAGGTCGCAGGGTGGTTAAAGGGACAGTGAGTGAGATCTCGGGGAGGTTAAAGGGACAGAGAGTGTGATCACGGGGAGGTTAAAGGGACAGATGTGAGACCACGGGGATGGTAAAGGGACAGGGAGTGAGATCACGTGGATGTTATAGGGACAGAGGGTGAGATCACGGGGTGGTTAAAGGGACAGGGAGTGAGATCATGGGTGGGTTAAAGTGACAGAGAGTGAGATCACGGGGAGGTTAAAGGGACAGAGAGTGAGATCACGGGGAGGTTAAAGGGACAGAGATTGAGATCACGGGGAGGTTAAAGGGACAGAGATTGAGATCGGGGACAATCAAACGGACAAAAAGTGAGAACAGGGACTTTTAAAGGGACAGAGATTTAGGTAAAGGAGAGTTTAAAGGGACAGAGAGTGAGATCACGGGGAGTTTAAAAGGACGACACTGATATCATGGGGAGGTTAAAGGGTCAGAGAGAGAGATCACGGGGAGGTTAAAGGGACAGAGAGTGAGATCACGGGGAGTTTAAAAGGATGACACTGAGATCACGGGGAGGTTAAAGGGTCAGAGAGAGAGATCACGGGGAGGTTAAACGCACACAGAGTGAGATCACGGGGAGTTAAAGGGACAGAGAGTGAGATCACGGGGCGTTAAAGGGAAATGGAGTGAGATCACGGGGAGGTTAAAGGGGCAGAGTGTGAGATCTCGGAGATGTTAAAGGGATAGAGAGTGAGATCACGGGGAGGTTACGGGGACAGAGGATGAGATCATGGGGAGGTTAAAGGGCCAGAAAGTGAATCACGAGGAGGTTAAAGGGACAGAGAGTGAAATCACGGGGAGATTAAACGTACACAGAGTGAGATTAAGGGGAGGTTAAAGGGAGAGTTAGTTAGATTACGGGGACTTTAAAAGGACAGAAAGTGAGATGACGGGGAGGTTAATGGGCCAGAGAGTTAGATGACGGGGAGGTTAAAAGGACAGAGACTGAGATCACGGCTAGGTTAAAGGGACAGAGAGAGAGATCACGGGGAGGTTAAATGTAAACAGAGTGAGATGACGGGGAGGTTAAAGGGACAGTGACTGAGTTCACGGGGAGTTAAAAGGGATAGAGAGTGAGATCACGGGGAGGGTAGAGGGACAGAGAGTGTGATTACGGGGAGGTTAAAGGGACAGTGAGTGAGATCACGGGGAGGTTAAAGGGACAGAGAGAGGGATCACGGGGAGGTTAAATGGACAGAGAGTAAGATCACGGGGAGGTTAAAGGGTCAGAGAGTGAGATCACGGGGAGGTTAAAGGGACAGAGAGTAAGATCACGGGGATGTTATAGGGACAGAGGGTGAGATCACGGGGAGGTTAAAGGGACAGGTAGTGAGATCACGGGAGGGTTAAAGGGACAGAGAGTGAGATCACGGGGAGGTTAAAGGGGCAATGATTGAGATTGGGGACAGTCAAAAGGACAAATAGTGAGAACAGGGACTGTTAAAGGGACAGAGATTGCGATCACGGGGAGGTTAAAGGGACAGAGAGAGAGATCACGGGGAGGTTAAAGTGACAGAGATTGAGATCACGGGGAGGTTAAAGGGAATGAGAGTGAGATCACTGGGAGGTTAAAAAGAGTGAAAGTGACATCACGGGGAGGTTAAAGTGACTGAGAGTGAGATCACGGGGAGGTTAAATGGACAGAGAGTAAGATCACGGGGAGGTTAAACGGACAGAGAGTGAGCTCACGGGGAGGTTAAAGGGACAGAGAGTGAGATCACGGGAGGGTTAAAGGGACAGAGAGTGAGATCACGGGGAGGTTAAAGGGACAGAGATTGGGATCACGGGGAGGTTACGGGGAAAGAGGATGAGATCACGGGGAGGTTAAAGGGCCAGAAAGTGAATCACGAGGAGGTTAAACGTACACAGAGTGAGATTAAGGGGAGGTTAAAGGGAGATATAGTTAGGTTACGGGGAGTTTAAAAGGACAGAAAGTGAGATCACGGGGAGGTTAATGGGCCAGAGAGTGAGATGACGGGGAGTTTAAAAGGACAGTGACTGAGATCACGGCTAGGTTAAAGGGACAGAAAGAGAGATCACGGGGAGGTTAAACGTAAACAGAGTGAGATCACGGGGAGGTTAAAGGGAAGGTGACTGAGTTCACGGGGAGTTAAAAGGGATAGAGAGTGAGATCACGGGGAGGTTAGAGGGACAGAGAGTGAGATCACGGGGAGGTTAGAGGGACAGAGAGTGAAATCACGGGGAGGTTAAAGGGACATAGAGCGAGATGACGGGGATATTAAAAGGACAGACAGTGAGATCACGGGAGGGTAAAAGGGAGTGAGAGTGAGATCACGGAGAGGTTAAAGGGACAGAGAGTGTGATTACGGGGAGGTTAAAGGGACAGTGAGTGAGATCACGGGGAGGTTAAAGGGACAGAGAGAGAGATCACAGGGAGGTTAAATGGACAGAGAGTAAGATCACGGGGAGGTTAAAGGGTCAGAGAGTGAGATCACGGGGAGGTTAAATGGACAGAGAGTAAGATCACGGGGAGGTTAAAGGGTCAGAGACTGAGATCACGGGGAGGTTAATGGGACAGAGAGTAAGATCACGGGGATGTTATAGGGACAGAGGGTGAGATCACGGGGAGGTTAAAGGGACAGGTAGTGAGATCACGGGAGGGTTAACGGGACAGAGAGTGAGATCACGGAGAGGTTAAAGGGACAGAGAGTGTGATTACGGGGAGGTTAAAGGGACAGTGAGTGAGATCACGGGGAGGTTAAAGGGACAGAGAGAGAGATCACAGGGAGGTTAAATGGACAGAGAGTAAGATCACGGGGAGGTTAAAGGGTCAGAGAGTGAGATCACGGGGAGGTTAAATGGACAGAGAGTAAGATCACGGGGAGGTTAAAGGGTCAGAGACTGAGATCACGGGGAGGTTAATGGGACAGAGAGTAAGATCACGGGGATGTTATAGGGACAGAGGGTGAGATCACGGGGAGGTTAAAGGGACAGGTAGTGAGATCACGGGAGGGTTAACGGGACAGAGAGTGAGATCACGGGGTGGATAAAGGGACAGAGATTATGATCGGGCACATTTAAAGGGACAGAGAGTGAGAACAGGTATCGTGAAAGGAACAGAGTGTAAGATCATGGGGAGTGTAAGGGGACAGAGAGTTAGATCACGGGGAGGTTAAAGGGACAGAGAGTGAGATCACTGGGAGGTTAAAGGGACAGAGATTGAGACCACGGGGATGTTAAAGGGACAGAGATTGAGATCGGGAACAGTCAAACGGACAAAAAGTGAGAACAGGGACTGTTAAAGGGACAGAGATTGAGTTAACAGGGAGTTTGAAGGGACAGAGAGTGAGATTACGAGGAGGTTAAAGGGACAGAAAGTGAGATCACGGGGAGGTTAAAGGGACAGAGATTGAGATCACGAGGAGTTTAAAAGGACGAGACTGAGATCATGGGGAGGTTAAAGGGTCAGGGAGTGAGATCACGTGGATGTTATAGGGACAGAGGGTGAGATCACGGAGTGGTTAAAGGGACAGGGAGTGAGATCACGGGGAGGTTAAAGGGGCAGAGAGTGAGATCTCGGAGATGATAAATGGACAGAGTGAGATCACGGGGAGTTTAAAGGTACGGAGAGAGAGATCACGGGGAGGTTAAACGTAAACAGATTGAGATCACGGGGAGGTTAATGGGACAGAGAGTGAGATCTCGGAGATGTTAAAGGGACAGAGTGAAATCACGGGGAGGTTAAGGGGACAGAGGATGAGATCACGGGGAGGTTAAAGGGTCAGATAGTGAATCACGGGGAGGTTAAAGGGACAGAGAGTGAAATCCCGGGGAGGTTAAACGTACACAGAGTGAGATCACGGGGAAGGTTAAAGGGAGAGATAGTTAGATTACGGGGAGTTTAAAAGGACAGATAGTGAGATCACGGGGCGTTTAAAGGGAAAGAGAGTTAGATGACGGGGAGGTTAAATGGACAGAGACTGATATCACGGGGAGGTTAAAGGGACAGAGAGAGAGATCACGGTGAGTTTAAAAGGACAGAGACTGAGATCACGGAAAGGTTAAAGGGACAGAGAGAGAGATCATGGGGAGGTTAAACGTACACAGAGTGAAATCACGGGGAGGTTAAAGGGACAATGAGTGAGATCACCGGGACTTAAAACGGATAGAGAGTGAGATCACGGGGTGTTTAAAGGGACAGAGAGTGAGATCACGGGGATGTTAAAGGGACAGAGAGTGAGATGACGGGGATGTTAAAGGGACAGACAGTGAGATCACATGGAGGTAAAAGGGACAGAGAGTCAGATCACGGGCAGGTTAAAGGGACAAAGAGTGAGATCACGGGGAGGATAAAGGGACAAAGAGTGAGATCACGGGGTGATTAAAGGGACAGAGAGTGAGATCATGGGGAGGTTAAAGGGACAGAGAGTGAGATCATGGGCAGGTTAAATGGGCAGGGAGTGAGTTCACGGGGACGTTAAAGGGACAGAGAGTGAGATCACGGGGAGGTTAAAGGGACTGAGTGTGAGATCACGGGGAGGTTAAATGGACAGAGAGTGAGATCACGGGGAGGTTAAAGGGACAGAGAGTGAGGTCGCAGGGTGGTTAAAGGGACAGTGAGTGAGATCTCGGGGAGGTTAAAGGGACAGAGAGTGTGATCACGGGGAGGTTAAAGGGACAGATGTGAGACCACGGGGATGGTAAAGGGACAGGGAGTGAGATCACGTGGATGTTATAGGGACAGAGGGTGAGATCACGGGGTGGTTAAAGGGACAGGGAGTGAGATCATGGGTGGGTTAAAGTGACAGAGAGTGAGATCACGGGGAGGTTAAAGGGACAGAGAGTGAGATCACGGGGAGGTTAAAGGGACAGAGATTGAGATCACGGGGAGGTTAAAGGGACAGAGATTGAGATCGGGGACAATCAAACGGACAAAAAGTGAGAACAGGGACTTTTAAAGGGACAGAGATTTAGGTAAAGGAGAGTTTAAAGGGACAGAGAGTGAGATCACGGGGAGTTTAAAAGGACGACACTGATATCATGGGGAGGTTAAAGGGTCAGAGAGAGAGATCACGGGGAGGTTAAAGGGACAGAGAGTGAGATCACGGGGAGTTTAAAAGGATGACACTGAGATCACGGGGAGGTTAAAGGGTCAGAGAGAGAGATCACGGGGAGGTTAAACGCACACAGAGTGAGATCACGGGGAGTTAAAGGGACAGAGAGTGAGATCACGGGGCGTTAAAGGGAAATGGAGTGAGATCACGGGGAGGTTAAAGGGGCAGAGTGTGAGATCTCGGAGATGTTAAAGGGATAGAGAGTGAGATCACGGGGAGGTTACGGGGACAGAGGATGAGATCATGGGGAGGTTAAAGGGCCAGAAAGTGAATCACGAGGAGGTTAAAGGGACAGAGAGTGAAATCACGGGGAGATTAAACGTACACAGAGTGAGATTAAGGGGAGGTTAAAGGGAGAGTTAGTTAGATTACGGGGACTTTAAAAGGACAGAAAGTGAGATGACGGGGAGGTTAATGGGCCAGAGAGTTAGATGACGGGGAGGTTAAAAGGACAGAGACTGAGATCACGGCTAGGTTAAAGGGACAGAGAGAGAGATCACGGGGAGGTTAAATGTAAACAGAGTGAGATGACGGGGAGGTTAAAGGGACAGTGACTGAGTTCACGGGGAGTTAAAAGGGATAGAGAGTGAGATCACGGGGAGGGTAGAGGGACAGAGAGTGTGATTACGGGGAGGTTAAAGGGACAGTGAGTGAGATCACGGGGAGGTTAAAGGGACAGAGAGAGGGATCACGGGGAGGTTAAATGGACAGAGAGTAAGATCACGGGGAGGTTAAAGGGTCAGAGAGTGAGATCACGGGGAGGTTAAAGGGACAGAGAGTAAGATCACGGGGATGTTATAGGGACAGAGGGTGAGATCACGGGGAGGTTAAAGGGACAGGTAGTGAGATCACGGGAGGGTTAAAGGGACAGAGAGTGAGATCACGGGGAGGTTAAAGGGGCAATGATTGAGATTGGGGACAGTCAAAAGGACAAATAGTGAGAACAGGGACTGTTAAAGGGACAGAGATT
Organism: Cetorhinus maximus; assembly: GCF_964194155.1. NCBI lineage: Eukaryota > Metazoa > Chordata > Chondrichthyes > Lamniformes > Cetorhinidae > Cetorhinus > Cetorhinus maximus. Next base: position 125,800 of record NW_027596819.1, read on the forward strand.
GCGATCACGGGGAGGTTAAAGGGACAGAGAGAGAGATCACGGGGAGGTTAAAGTGACAGAGATTGAGATCACGGGGAGGTTAAAGGGAATGAGAGTGAGATCACTGGGAGGTTAAAAAGAGTGAAAGTGACATCACGGGGAGGTTAAAGTGACTGAGAGTGAGATCACGGGGAGGTTAAATGGACAGAGAGTAAGATCACGGGGAGGTTAAACGGACAGAGAGTGAGCTCACGGGGAGGTTAAAGGGACAGAGAGTGAGATCACGGGAGGGTTAAAGGGACAGAGAGTGAGATCACGGGGAGGTTAAAGGGACAGAGATTGGGATCACGGGGAGGTTACGGGGAAAGAGGATGAGATCACGGGGAGGTTAAAGGGCCAGAAAGTGAATCACGAGGAGGTTAAACGTACACAGAGTGAGATTAAGGGGAGGTTAAAGGGAGATATAGTTAGGTTACGGGGAGTTTAAAAGGACAGAAAGTGAGATCACGGGGAGGTTAATGGGCCAGAGAGTGAGATGACGGGGAGTTTAAAAGGACAGTGACTGAGATCACGGCTAGGTTAAAGGGACAGAAAGAGAGATCACGGGGAGGTTAAACGTAAACAGAGTGAGATCACGGGGAGGTTAAAGGGAAGGTGACTGAGTTCACGGGGAGTTAAAAGGGATAGAGAGTGAGATCACGGGGAGGTTAGAGGGACAGAGAGTGAGATCACGGGGAGGTTAGAGGGACAGAGAGTGAAATCACGGGGAGGTTAAAGGGACATAGAGCGAGATGACGGGGATATTAAAAGGACAGACAGTGAGATCACGGGAGGGTAAAAGGGAGTGAGAGTGAGATCACGGAGAGGTTAAAGGGACAGAGAGTGTGATTACGGGGAGGTTAAAGGGACAGTGAGTGAGATCACGGGGAGGTTAAAGGGACAGAGAGAGAGATCACAGGGAGGTTAAATGGACAGAGAGTAAGATCACGGGGAGGTTAAAGGGTCAGAGAGTGAGATCACGGGGAGGTTAAATGGACAGAGAGTAAGATCACGGGGAGGTTAAAGGGTCAGAGACTGAGATCACGGGGAGGTTAATGGGACAGAGAGTAAGATCACGGGGATGTTATAGGGACAGAGGGTGAGATCACGGGGAGGTTAAAGGGACAGGTAGTGAGATCACGGGAGGGTTAACGGGACAGAGAGTGAGATCACGGGGTGGATAAAGGGACAGAGATTATGATCGGGCACATTTAAAGGGACAGAGAGTGAGAACAGGTATCGTGAAAGGAACAGAGAGTAAGATCATGGGGAGTGTAAGGGGACAGAGAGTTAGATCACGGGGAGGTTAAAGGGTCAGAGAGTGAGATCACGGGGAGGTTAAATGGACAGAGAGTAAGATCACGGGGAGGTTAAAGGGTCAGAGACTGAGATCACAGGGAGGTTAATGGGACAGAGAGTAAGATCACGGGGATGTTATAGGGACAGAGGGTGAGATCACGGGGAGGTTAAAGGGACAGGTAGTGAGATCACGGGAGGGTTAACGGGACAGAGAGTGAGATCACGGGGTGGATAAAGGGACAGAGATTATGATCGGGCACATTTAAAGGGACAGAGAGTGAGAACAGGTATCGTGAAAGGAACAGAGTGTAAGATCATGGGGAGTGTAAGGGGACAGAGAGTTAGATCACGGGGAGGTTAAAGGGACAGAGAGTGAGATCACTGGGAGGTTAAAGGGACAGAGATTGAGACCACGGGGATGTTAAAGGGACAGAGATTGAGATCGGGAACAGTCAAACGGACAAAAAGTGAGAACAGGGACTGTTAAAGGGACAGAGATTGAGTTAACAGGGAGTTTGAAGGGACAGAGAGTGAGATTACGAGGAGGTTAAAGGGACAGAAAGTGAGATCACGGGGAGGTTAAAGGGACAGAGATTGAGATCACGAGGAGTTTAAAAGGACGAGACTGAGATCATGGGGAGGTTAAAGGGTCAGGGAGTGAGATCACGTGGATGTTATAGGGACAGAGGGTGAGATCACGGAGTGGTTAAAGGGACAGGGAGTGAGATCACGGGGAGGTTAAAGGGGCAGAGAGTGAGATCTCGGAGATGATAAATGGACAGAGTGAGATCACGGGGAGTTTAAAGGTACGGAGAGAGAGATCACGGGGAGGTTAAACGTAAACAGATTGAGATCACGGGGAGGTTAATGGGACAGAGAGTGAGATCTCGGAGATGTTAAAGGGACAGAGTGAAATCACGGGGAGGTTAAGGGGACAGAGGATGAGATCACGGGGAGGTTAAAGGGTCAGATAGTGAATCACGGGGAGGTTAAAGGGACAGAGAGTGAAATCCCGGGGAGGTTAAACGTACACAGAGTGAGATCACGGGGAAGGTTAAAGGGAGAGATAGTTAGATTACGGGGAGTTTAAAAGGACAGATAGTGAGATCACGGGGCGTTTAAAGGGAAAGAGAGTTAGATGACGGGGAGGTTAAATGGACAGAGACTGATATCACGGGGAGGTTAAAGGGACAGAGAGAGAGATCACGGTGAGTTTAAAAGGACAGAGACTGAGATCACGGAAAGGTTAAAGGGACAGAGAGAGAGATCATGGGGAGGTTAAACGTACACAGAGTGAAATCACGGGGAGGTTAAAGGGACAATGAGTGAGATCACCGGGACTTAAAACGGATAGAGAGTGAGATCACGGGGTGTTTAAAGGGACAGAGAGTGAGATCACGGGGATGTTAAAGGGACAGAGAGTGAGATGACGGGGATGTTAAAGGGACAGACAGTGAGATCACATGGAGGTAAAAGGGACAGAGAGTCAGATCACGGGCAGGTTAAAGGGACAAAGAGTGAGATCACGGGGAGGATAAAGGGACAAAGAGTGAGATCACGGGGTGATTAAAGGGACAGAGAGTGAGATCATGGGGAGGTTAAAGGGACAGAGAGTGAGATCATGGGCAGGTTAAATGGGCAGGGAGTGAGTTCACGGGGACGTTAAAGGGACAGAGAGTGAGATCACGGGGAGGTTAAAGGGACTGAGTGTGAGATCACGGGGAGGTTAAATGGACAGAGAGTGAGATCACGGGGAGGTTAAAGGGACAGAGAGTGAGGTCGCAGGGTGGTTAAAGGGACAGTGAGTGAGATCTCGGGGAGGTTAAAGGGACAGAGAGTGTGATCACGGGGAGGTTAAAGGGACAGATGTGAGACCACGGGGATGGTAAAGGGACAGGGAGTGAGATCACGTGGATGTTATAGGGACAGAGGGTGAGATCACGGGGTGGTTAAAGGGACAGGGAGTGAGATCATGGGTGGGTTAAAGTGACAGAGAGTGAGATCACGGGGAGGTTAAAGGGACAGAGAGTGAGATCACGGGGAGGTTAAAGGGACAGAGATTGAGATCACGGGGAGGTTAAAGGGACAGAGATTGAGATCGGGGACAATCAAACGGACAAAAAGTGAGAACAGGGACTTTTAAAGGGACAGAGATTTAGGTAAAGGAGAGTTTAAAGGGACAGAGAGTGAGATCACGGGGAGTTTAAAAGGACGACACTGATATCATGGGGAGGTTAAAGGGTCAGAGAGAGAGATCACGGGGAGGTTAAAGGGACAGAGAGTGAGATCACGGGGAGTTTAAAAGGATGACACTGAGATCACGGGGAGGTTAAAGGGTCAGAGAGAGAGATCACGGGGAGGTTAAACGCACACAGAGTGAGATCACGGGGAGTTAAAGGGACAGAGAGTGAGATCACGGGGCGTTAAAGGGAAATGGAGTGAGATCACGGGGAGGTTAAAGGGGCAGAGTGTGAGATCTCGGAGATGTTAAAGGGATAGAGAGTGAGATCACGGGGAGGTTACGGGGACAGAGGATGAGATCATGGGGAGGTTAAAGGGCCAGAAAGTGAATCACGAGGAGGTTAAAGGGACAGAGAGTGAAATCACGGGGAGATTAATCGTACACAGAGTGAGATTAAGGGGAGGTTAAAGGGAGAGTTAGTTAGATTACGGGGACTTTAAAAGGACAGAAAGTGAGATGACGGGGAGGTTAATGGGCCAGAGAGTTAGATGACGGGGAGGTTAAAAGGACAGAGACTGAGATCACGGCTAGGTTAAAGGGACAGAGAGAGAGATCACGGGGAGGTTAAATGTAAACAGAGTGAGATGACGGGGAGGTTAAAGGGACAGTGACTGAGTTCACGGGGAGTTAAAAGGGATAGAGAGTGAGATCACGGGGAGGGTAGAGGGACAGAGAGTGTGATTACGGGGAGGTTAAAGGGACAGTGAGTGAGATCACGGGGAGGTTAAAGGGACAGAGAGAGGGATCACGGGGAGGTTAAATGGACAGAGAGTAAGATCACGGGGAGGTTAAAGGGTCAGAGAGTGAGATCACGGGGAGGTTAAAGGGACAGAGAGTAAGATCACGGGGATGTTATAGGGACAGAGGGTGAGATCACGGGGAGGTTAAAGGGACAGGTAGTGAGATCACGGGAGGGTTAAAGGGACAGAGAGTGAGATCACGGGGAGGTTAAAGGGGCAATGATTGAGATTGGGGACAGTCAAAAGGACAAATAGTGAGAACAGGGACTGTTAAAGGGACAGAGATTGCGATCACGGGGAGGTTAAAGGGACAGAGAGAGAGATCACGGGGAGGTTAAAGTGACAGAGATTGAGATCACGGGGAGGTTAAAGGGAATGAGAGTGAGATCACTGGGAGGTTAAAAAGAGTGAAAGTGACATCACGGGGAGGTTAAAGTGACTGAGAGTGAGATCACGGGGAGGTTAAATGGACAGAGAGTAAGATCACGGGGAGGTTAAACGGACAGAGAGTGAGCTCACGGGGAGGTTAAAGGGACAGAGAGTGAGATCACGGGAGGGTTAAAGGGACAGAGAGTGAGATCACGGGGAGGTTAAAGGGACAGAGATTGGGATCACGGGGAGGTTACGGGGAAAGAGGATGAGATCACGGGGAGGTTAAAGGGCCAGAAAGTGAATCACGAGGAGGTTAAACGTACACAGAGTGAGATTAAGGGGAGGTTAAAGGGAGATATAGTTAGGTTACGGGGAGTTTAAAAGGACAGAAAGTGAGATCACGGGGAGGTTAATGGGCCAGAGAGTGAGATGACGGGGAGTTTAAAAGGACAGTGACTGAGATCACGGCTAGGTTAAAGGGACAGAAAGAGAGATCACGGGGAGGTTAAACGTAAACAGAGTGAGATCACGGGGAGGTTAAAGGGAAGGTGACTGAGTTCACGGGGAGTTAAAAGGGATAGAGAGTGAGATCACGGGGAGGTTAGAGGGACAGAGAGTGAGATCACGGGGAGGTTAGAGGGACAGAGAGTGAAATCACGGGGAGGTTAAAGGGACATAGAGCGAGATGACGGGGATATTAAAAGGACAGACAGTGAGATCACGGGAGGGTAAAAGGGAGTGAGAGTGAGATCACGGAGAGGTTAAAGGGACAGAGAGTGTGATTACGGGGAGGTTAAAGGGACAGTGAGTGAGATCACGGGGAGGTTAAAGGGACAGAGAGAGAGATCACAGGGAGGTTAAATGGACAGAGAGTAAGATCACGGGGAGGTTAAAGGGTCAGAGAGTGAGATCACGGGGAGGTTAAATGGACAGAGAGTAAGATCACGGGGAGGTTAAAGGGTCAGAGACTGAGATCACGGGGAGGTTAATGGGACAGAGAGTAAGATCACGGGGATGTTATAGGGACAGAGGGTGAGATCACGGGGAGGTTAAAGGGACAGGTAGTGAGATCACGGGAGGGTTAACGGGACAGAGAGTGAGATCACGGGGTGGATAAAGGGACAGAGATTATGATCGGGCACATTTAAAGGGACAGAGAGTGAGAACAGGTATCGTGAAAGGAACAGAGAGTAAGATCATGGGGAGTGTAAGGGGACAGAGAGTTAGATCACGGGGAGGTTAAAGGGTCAGAGAGTGAGATCACGGGGAGGTTAAATGGACAGAGAGTAAGATCACGGGGAGGTTAAAGGGTCAGAGACTGAGATCACAGGGAGGTTAATGGGACAGAGAGTAAGATCACGGGGATGTTATAGGGACAGAGGGTGAGATCACGGGGAGGTTAAAGGGACAGGTAGTGAGATCACGGGAGGGTTAACGGGACAGAGAGTGAGATCACGGGGTGGATAAAGGGACAGAGATTATGATCGGGCACATTTAAAGGGACAGAGAGTGAGAACAGGTATCGTGAAAGGAACAGAGTGTAAGATCATGGGGAGTGTAAGGGGACAGAGAGTTAGATCACGGGGAGGTTAAAGGGACAGAGAGTGAGATCACTGGGAGGTTAAAGGGACAGAGATTGAGACCACGGGGATGTTAAAGGGACAGAGATTGAGATCGGGAACAGTCAAACGGACAAAAAGTGAGAACAGGGACTGTTAAAGGGACAGAGATTGAGTTAACAGGGAGTTTGAAGGGACAGAGAGTGAGATTACGAGGAGGTTAAAGGGACAGAAAGTGAGATCACGGGGAGGTTAAAGGGACAGAGATTGAGATCACGAGGAGTTTAAAAGGACGAGACTGAGATCATGGGGAGGTTAAAGGGTCAGGGAGTGAGATCACGTGGATGTTATAGGGACAGAGGGTGAGATCACGGAGTGGTTAAAGGGACAGGGAGTGAGATCACGGGGAGGTTAAAGGGGCAGAGAGTGAGATCTCGGAGATGATAAATGGACAGAGTGAGATCACGGGGAGTTTAAAGGTACGGAGAGAGAGATCACGGGGAGGTTAAACGTAAACAGATTGAGATCACGGGGAGGTTAATGGGACAGTGACTGAGATCACGGGGAGTTAAAATGGATAGAGAGTGAGATCACGGGGAGGTTAGAGGGACAGAGAGTGAGCTCAAGGGGAGGTTAAAGGGACATATAGCGAGATGACGGGGATATTAAAGGGTCAGACAGTGAGATCACGGGGAGGTAAAAGGGACTGAGAGTGAGATCACGGAGAGGTTAAAGGGACAGAGAGTGTGATTACGGGGAGGTTAAAGGGACAGAGAGAGAGATCACGGGGAGGTTAAATGTACAGAGAGTAAGATCACGGGGAGGTTAAAGGGACAGAGAGTGAGATCACGGGGAGGTTAAAGGGACAGAGAGTGAGATCACGGGAGGGTTAAAGGGACAGAGAGTGAGATCACGGGGAGGATAAAGGGACAGAGATTGTGATCGGGCACATTTAAAGGGACAGAGTGTGAGAACAGGTACAGTGAAAGGAACAGAGAGTAAGATCATGGGGAGTTTAAGGGGACAGAGAGTTAGCTCACGGGGACGTTAAAGGGACGGAGAGTGAGAGCACGGGGATGGTAAAGGGACAGAGAGTGAGATCACGGGGAGGTTAAAGGGACTGAGAGTGAGATCACGGGGAGTTTAAAAGAATGAGACTGAGATCATGGGGAGGTTAAAGGGACAGAGAGTGATATCACGGGGAGGTTAAACGCACAAAGAGTGAGATCACGGGGAGTAAAAGGGACATGGAGTGAGCTCACTAGGAGGTTAAAGGGACAGAGAGTGAGATCATGGGGCGTTAAAGGGACATGGATTGAGATCACGGGGAGGTTAATGGGACAGAGAGTGAGATCTCGGAGATGTTAAAGGGACAGAGTGAAATCACGGGGAGGTTAAGGGGACAGAGGATGAGATCACGGGGAGGTTAAAGGGTCAGATAGTGAATAACGGGGAGGTTAAAGGGACAGAGAGTGAAATCCCGGGGAGGTTAAACGTACACAGAGTGAGATCACGGGGAGGTTAAAGGGAGAGATAGTTAGATTACGGGGAGTTTAGTAGGACAGATAGTGAGATCAGGGGGCGGTTAAAGGGAAAGAGAGTTAGATGACGGGGAGGTTAAATGGACAGAGACTGATATCACGGGGAGGTTAAAGGGACAGAGAGAGAGATCACGTCGAGTTTAAAAGGACAGGGACTGAGATCACGGAAAGGTTAAAGGGACAGAGAGAGGGATCATGGGGAGGTTAAACGTACACAGAGTGAAATCACGGGGAGGTTAAAGGGACAGTGAGTGAGATCACCGGGACTTAAAACGGATAGAGAGTGAGATCACGGGGTGTTTAAAGGGACAGAGACTGAGATCACGGGGATGGTAAAGGGACAGAGAGTGAGATGACGGGGATGTTAAAGGGACAGACAGTGAGATCACATGGAGGTAAAAGGGACAGAGAGTAAGATCACGGGGAGGTTAAAGGGACAGAGAGTGAGATCACGGGGAGGATAAAGGGACAAAGAGTGAGATCACGGCGCGCTTAAAAGGACAGAGACTGAGATCACGTGGAGGTTAAAGGGACAGAGAGAGAAATCACGGGGTGGTTAAACGTACACTGAGTGAAATCACGGGGAGGTTAAAGAGACAGAGAGTGAGATCATGGGACGTTAAAAGGGACAGAGAGTGAGATCACGGGGATGTTAAAGGGACAGAGACTGAGATGACGGGCATATTAAAGGGACAGACAGTGAGATCACGGGGAGGTAAAAGGGACAGAGAGTCAGATCACGGGGAGGTTAAAGGGACAGAGAGTGAGAGCACGGGGAGGTTAAAGGGACAAAGAGTGAAATCAAGGGGAGACTAAAGGGACAGAGAGTGAGATCATGGGGAGGTTAAAGGGACGGAGAGTGAGATCATGGGGAGGTTAAATGGGCAGAGAGTGAGTTCACGGGGAGGTAAAAGTGACAGAGAGTGAGATCACGGGGAGGTTAAAGGGACTGAGAGTGAGATCACGGGGAGGTTAAATGGACAGAGAGTGAGATCACAGGGAGGTTAAAGGGACAGAGAGTGAGCTCGCAGGGTGGTTAAAGGGACAGTGAGTGAGATCACGGGGAGGTTAAAGGGACAGAGAGTGAGATAACGGGGAGGTTAAAGGGACAGAGAGTGAGATCACGGGGAGGTTAAAGGGACAGGGAGTGAGATCACGGGAATTTTATAGGGACAGAGGGTGAGATCACGGGGTGGTTAAAGGGACAGGGAGTGAGATCACGGGAGGGTTAAAGTGACAGAGAGTGAGATCACGGGGAGGTTAAAGGGACAGAGAGTGAGATCACGGGGATGTTAAAGGGATAGAGATTGAGATCACGGGGAGGTTAAAGGGACAGAGATGGAGATCGGGGACAGTCAAAAGGACAAAAAGTGAGAACAGGGACTGTTAAAGGGACAGAGATTGAGTTAACGGGGAATTTAAAGGGACAGAGAGTGAGATTAAGAGGAGGTTAAAGGGACAGAAAGTGAGATCACGGGGAGGTTAAAGGGACAGAGAGTGATATCACGAGGAGTTTAAAAGGACGAGATTGAGATCATGGGGAGGTTAAAGGGACAGAGAGAGAGATCACGGGGAGGTTAAACGCACACAGAGTAGGATCACAGGGAGTTAAAGGGACAGAGAGTGAGAGCACGGGGCGTTAAAGGGAAATGGAGTGAGATCACGGGGAGGTTAAAGGGACAGAGAGTGAGATCACGGGGAGGTTAAAGGGACAGAGATTGAGATCACGGGGAGGTTATAGGGACAGAGAGTGAGATCACGGGGAGGTTAAAGGGACTGAGAGTGAGATCACTGGGAGGTCAAAGGGACTGAAAGTGAGATCACGGGGCGGTTAAAGGGACAGAGAGTGAAATCACGGGGAGGTTAAACGTACACAGAGTGAGATTAAGGGGAGGTTAAAGGGAGAGATAGTTAGATTACGGGGAGTTTAAAAGGACAGAAAGTGAGATCACGGGGAGGTTAATGGGCCAGAGAGTTAGATGACGTGGAGGTTAAAAGGACAGAGACTGAGATCACGGCTAGGTTAAAGGGACAGAGAGAGAGATCACGGGGAGGTTAAACGTAAACAGAGTGAGATCACGGGGAGGTTAAAGGGACAGTGACTGAGTTCACGGGGAGTTAAAAGGGATAGAGAGTGAGATCACGGGGAGGTTAAAGGGACAGAGAGTGAGATCACGGGGAGGTTAAAGGGACATAGAGCGAGATGACGGGGAGGTTAAAGGGAGTGATAGTTAGATTACGGGGAGTTTAAAAGGACAGATAGTGAGTTCACGGGGCGGTTAAAGGGCCAGAGAGTTAGATGACGGGGAGGTTAAATGGACAGAGACTGAGATAACGTGGAGGTTAAAGGGTCAGAGAGAGAGATCACGGGGAGGTTAAACGTACACTGAGTGAAATCACGGGGAGGTTAAAGAGACAGAGAGTGAGATCATGGGACGTTAAAAGGGACAGAGAGTGAGATCACAGGGATGTTAAAGGGACAGAGAGTGAGATGACGGGCATGTTAAAGGGACAGACAGTGAGATCACTGGGAGGTTAAAAAGAGTGAAAGTGACATCACGGGGAGGTTAAAGTGACTGAGAGTGAGATCACGGGGAGGTTAAATGGACAGAGAGTAAGATCACGGGGAGGTTAAACGGACAGAGAGTGAGCTCACGGGGAGGTTAAAGGGACAGAGAGTGAGATCACGGGAGGGTTAAAGGGACAGAGAGTGAGATCACGGGGAGGTTAAAGGGACAGAGATTGGGATCACGGGGAGGTTACGGGGAAAGAGGATGAGATCACGGGGAGGTTAAAGGGCCAGAAAGTGAATCACGAGGAGGTTAAACGTACACAGAGTGAGATTAAGGGGAGGTTAAAGGGAGATATAGTTAGGTTACGGGGAGTTTAAAAGGACAGAAAGTGAGATCACGGGGAGGTTAATGGGCCAGAGAGTGAGATGACGGGGAGTTTAAAAGGACAGTGACTGAGATCACGGCTAGGTTAAAGGGACAGAAAGAGAGATCACGGGGAGGTTAAACGTAGACAGAGTGAGATCACGGGGAGGTTAAAGGGAAGGTGACTGAGTTCACGGGGAGTTAAAAGGGATAGAGAGTGAGATCACGGGGAGGTTAGAGGGACAGAGAGTGAGATCACGGGGAGGTTAGAGGGACAGAGAGTGAAATCACGGGGAGGTTAAAGGGACATAGAGCGAGATGACGGGGATATTAAAAGGACAGACAGTGAGATCACGGGAGGGTAAAAGGGAGTGAGAGTGAGATCACGGAGAGGTTAAAGGGACAGAGAGTGTGATTACGGGGAGGTTAAAGGGACAGTGAGTGAGATCACGGGGAGGTTAAAGGGACAGAGAGAGAGATCACAGGGAGGTTAAATGGACAGAGAGTAAGATCACGGGGAGGTTAAAGGGTCAGAGAGTGAGATCACGGGGAGGTTAAATGGACAGAGAGTAAGATCACGGGGAGGTTAAAGGGTCAGAGACTGAGATCACGGGGAGGTTAATGGGACAGAGAGTAAGATCACGGGGATGTTATAGGGACAGAGGGTGAGATCACGGGGAGGTTAAAGGGACAGGTAGTGAGATCACGGGAGGGTTAACGGGACAGAGAGTGAGATCACGGGGTGGATAAAGGGACAGAGATTATGATCGGGCACATTTAAAGGGACAGAGAGTGAGAACAGGTATCGTGAAAGGAACAGAGAGTAAGATCATGGGGAGTGTAAGGGGACAGAGAGTTAGATCACGGGGAGGTTAAAGGGTCAGAGAGTGAGATCACGGGGAGGTTAAATGGACAGAGAGTAAGATCACGGGGAGGTTAAAGGGTCAGAGACTGAGATCACAGGGAGGTTAATGGGACAGAGAGTAAGATCACGGGGATGTTATAGGGACAGAGGGTGAGATCACGGGGAGGTTAAAGGGACAGGTAGTGAGATCACGGGAGGGTTAACGGGACAGAGAGTGAGATCACGGGGTGGATAAAGGGACAGAGATTATGATCGGGCACATTTAAAGGGACAGAGAGTGAGAACAGGTATCGTGAAAGGAACAGAGTGTAAGATCATGGGGAGTGTAAGGGGACAGAGAGTTAGATCACGGGGAGGTTAAAGGGACAGAGAGTGAGATCACTGGGAGGTTAAAGGGACAGAGATTGAGACCACGGGGATGTTAAAGGGACAGAGATTGAGATCGGGAACAGTCAAACGGACAAAAAGTGAGAACAGGGACTGTTAAAGGGACAGAGATTGAGTTAACAGGGAGTTTGAAGGGACAGAGAGTGAGATTACGAGGAGGTTAAAGGGACAGAAAGTGAGATCACGGGGAGGTTAAAGGGACAGAGATTGAGATCACGAGGAGTTTAAAAGGACGAGACTGAGATCATGGGGAGGTTAAAGGGTCAGGGAGTGAGATCACGTGGATGTTATAGGGACAGAGGGTGAGATCACGGAGTGGTTAAAGGGACAGGGAGTGAGATCACGGGGAGGTTAAAGGGGCAGAGAGTGAGATCTCGGAGATGATAAATGGACAGAGTGAGATCACGGGGAGTTTAAAGGTACGGAGAGAGAGATCACGGGGAGGTTAAACGTAAACAGATTGAGATCACGGGGAGGTTAATGGGACAGTGACTGAGATCACGGGGAGTTAAAATGGATAGAGAGTGAGATCACGGGGAGGTTAGAGGGACAGAGAGTGAGCTCAAGGGGAGGTTAAAGGGACATATAGCGAGATGACGGGGATATTAAAGGGTCAGACAGTGAGATCACGGGGAGGTAAAAGGGACTGAGAGTGAGATCACGGAGAGGTTAAAGGGACAGAGAGTGTGATTACGGGGAGGTTAAAGGGACAGAGAGAGAGATCACGGGGAGGTTAAATGTACAGAGAGTAAGATCACGGGGAGGTTAAAGGGACAGAGAGTGAGATCACGGGGAGGTTAAAGGGACAGAGAGTGAGATCACGGGAGGGTTAAAGGGACAGAGAGTGAGATCACGGGGAGGATAAAGGGACAGAGATTGTGATCGGGCACATTTAAAGGGACAGAGTGTGAGAACAGGTACAGTGAAAGGAACAGAGAGTAAGATCATGGGGAGTTTAAGGGGACAGAGAGTTAGCTCACGGGGACGTTAAAGGGACGGAGAGTGAGAGCACGGGGATGGTAAAGGGACAGAGAGTGAGATCACGGGGAGGTTAAAGGGACTGAGAGTGAGATCACGGGGAGTTTAAAAGAATGAGACTGAGATCATGGGGAGGTTAAAGGGACAGAGAGTGATATCACGGGGAGGTTAAACGCACAAAGAGTGAGATCACGGGGAGTAAAAGGGACATGGAGTGAGCTCACTAGGAGGTTAAAGGGACAGAGAGTGAGATCATGGGGCGTTAAAGGGACATGGATTGAGATCACGGGGAGGTTAATGGGACAGAGAGTGAGATCTCGGAGATGTTAAAGGGACAGAGTGAAATCACGGGGAGGTTAAGGGGACAGAGGATGAGATCACGGGGAGGTTAAAGGGTCAGATAGTGAATAACGGGGAGGTTAAAGGGACAGAGAGTGAAATCCCGGGGAGGTTAAACGTACACAGAGTGAGATCACGGGGAGGTTAAAGGGAGAGATAGTTAGATTACGGGGAGTTTAGTAGGACAGATAGTGAGATCAGGGGGCGGTTAAAGGGAAAGAGAGTTAGATGACGGGGAGGTTAAATGGACAGAGACTGATATCACGGGGAGGTTAAAGGGACAGAGAGAGAGATCACGTCGAGTTTAAAAGGACAGGGACTGAGATCACGGAAAGGTTAAAGGGACAGAGAGAGGGATCATGGGGAGGTTAAACGTACACAGAGTGAAATCACGGGGAGGTTAAAGGGACAGTGAGTGAGATCACCGGGACTTAAAACGGATAGAGAGTGAGATCACGGGGTGTTTAAAGGGACAGAGACTGAGATCACGGGGATGGTAAAGGGACAGAGAGTGAGATGACGGGGATGTTAAAGGGACAGACAGTGAGATCACATGGAGGTAAAAGGGACAGAGAGTAAGATCACGGGGAGGTTAAAGGGACAGAGAGTGAGATCACGGGGAGGATAAAGGGACAAAGAGTGAGATCACGGCGCGCTTAAAAGGACAGAGACTGAGATCACGTGGAGGTTAAAGGGACAGAGAGAGAAATCACGGGGTGGTTAAACGTACACTGAGTGAAATCACGGGGAGGTTAAAGAGACAGAGAGTGAGATCATGGGACGTTAAAAGGGACAGAGAGTGAGATCACGGGGATGTTAAAGGGACAGAGACTGAGATGACGGGCATATTAAAGGGACAGACAGTGAGATCACGGGGAGGTAAAAGGGACAGAGAGTCAGATCACGGGGAGGTTAAAGGGACAGAGAGTGAGAGCACGGGGAGGTTAAAGGGACAAAGAGTGAAATCAAGGGGAGACTAAAGGGACAGAGAGTGAGATCATGGGGAGGTTAAAGGGACGGAGAGTGAGATCATGGGGAGGTTAAATGGGCAGAGAGTGAGTTCACGGGGAGGTAAAAGTGACAGAGAGTGAGATCACGGGGAGGTTAAAGGGACTGAGAGTGAGATCACGGGGAGGTTAAATGGACAGAGAGTGAGATCACAGGGAGGTTAAAGGGACAGAGAGTGAGCTCGCAGGGTGGTTAAAGGGACAGTGAGTGAGATCACGGGGAGGTTAAAGGGACAGAGAGTGAGATAACGGGGAGGTTAAAGGGACAGAGAGTGAGATCACGGGGAGGTTAAAGGGACAGGGAGTGAGATCACGGGAATTTTATAGGGACAGAGGGTGAGATCACGGGGTGGTTAAAGGGACAGGGAGTGAGATCACGGGAGGGTTAAAGTGACAGAGAGTGAGATCACGGGGAGGTTAAAGGGACAGAGAGTGAGATCACGGGGATGTTAAAGGGATAGAGATTGAGATCACGGGGAGGTTAAAGGGACAGAGATGGAGATCGGGGACAGTCAAAAGGACAAAAAGTGAGAACAGGGACTGTTAAAGGGACAGAGATTGAGTTAACGGGGAATTTAAAGGGACAGAGAGTGAGATTAAGAGGAGGTTAAAGGGACAGAAAGTGAGATCACGGGGAGGTTAAAGGGACAGAGAGTGATATCACGAGGAGTTTAAAAGGACGAGATTGAGATCATGGGGAGGTTAAAGGGACAGAGAGAGAGATCACGGGGAGGTTAAACGCACACAGAGTAGGATCACAGGGAGTTAAAGGGACAGAGAGTGAGAGCACGGGGCGTTAAAGGGAAATGGAGTGAGATCACGGGGAGGTTAAAGGGACAGAGAGTGAGATCACGGGGAGGTTAAAGGGACAGAGATTGAGATCACGGGGAGGTTATAGGGACAGAGAGTGAGATCACGGGGAGGTTAAAGGGACTGAGAGTGAGATCACTGGGAGGTCAAAGGGACTGAAAGTGAGATCACGGGGCGGTTAAAGGGACAGAGAGTGAAATCACGGGGAGGTTAAACGTACACAGAGTGAGATTAAGGGGAGGTTAAAGGGAGAGATAGTTAGATTACGGGGAGTTTAAAAGGACAGAAAGTGAGATCACGGGGAGGTTAATGGGCCAGAGAGTTAGATGACGTGGAGGTTAAAAGGACAGAGACTGAGATCACGGCTAGGTTAAAGGGACAGAGAGAGAGATCACGGGGAGGTTAAACGTAAACAGAGTGAGATCACGGGGAGGTTAAAGGGACAGTGACTGAGTTCACGGGGAGTTAAAAGGGATAGAGAGTGAGATCACGGGGAGGTTAAAGGGACAGAGAGTGAGATCACGGGGAGGTTAAAGGGACATAGAGCGAGATGACGGGGAGGTTAAAGGGAGTGATAGTTAGATTACGGGGAGTTTAAAAGGACAGATAGTGAGTTCACGGGGCGGTTAAAGGGCCAGAGAGTTAGATGACGGGGAGGTTAAATGGACAGAGACTGAGATCACGGGGAGGTTAAAGGGTCAGAGAGAGAGATCACGGGGAGGTTAAACGTACACTGAGTGAAATCACGGGGAGGTTAAAGAGACAGAGAGTGAGATCATGGGACGTTAAAAGGGACAGAGAGTGAGATCACAGGGATGTTAAAGGGACAGAGAGTGAGATGACGGGCATGTTAAAGGGACAGACAGTGAGATCACTGGGAGGTTAAAAAGAGTGAAAGTGACATCACGGGGAGGTTAAAGTGACTGAGAGTGAGATCACGGGGAGGTTAAATGGACAGAGAGTAAGATCACGGGGAGGTTAAACGGACAGAGAGTGAGCTCACGGGGAGGTTAAAGGGACAGAGAGTGAGATCACGGGAGGGTTAAAGGGACAGAGAGTGAGATCACGGGGAGGTTAAAGGGACAGAGATTGGGATCACGGGGAGGTTACGGGGAAAGAGGATGAGATCACGGGGAGGTTAAAGGGCCAGAAAGTGAATCACGAGGAGGTTAAACGTACACAGAGTGAGATTAAGGGGAGGTTAAAGGGAGATATAGTTAGGTTACGGGGAGTTTAAAAGGACAGAAAGTGAGATCACGGGGAGGTTAATGGGCCAGAGAGTGAGATGACGGGGAGTTTAAAAGGACAGTGACTGAGATCACGGCTAGGTTAAAGGGACAGAAAGAGAGATCACGGGGAGGTTAAACGTAAACAGAGTGAGATCACGGGGAGGTTAAAGGGAAGGTGACTGAGTTCACGGGGAGTTAAAAGGGATAGAGAGTGAGATCACGGGGAGGTTAGAGGGACAGAGAGTGAGATCACGGGGAGGTTAGAGGGACAGAGAGTGAAATCACGGGGAGGTTAAAGGGACATAGAGCGAGATGACGGGGATATTAAAAGGACAGACAGTGAGATCACGGGAGGGTAAAAGGGAGTGAGAGTGAGATCACGGAGAGGTTAAAGGGACAGAGAGTGTGATTACGGGGAGGTTAAAGGGACAGTGAGTGAGATCACGGGGAGGTTAAAGGGACAGAGAGAGAGATCACGGGGAGGTTAAACGCACACAGAGTAGGATCACAGGGAGTTAAAGGGACAGAGAGTGAGATCACGGAGCGTTAAAGGGAAATGGAGTGAGATCACGGGGAGGTAAAAGGGACAGAGAGTGAGATCACGGGGAGGTTAAAGGGACAGAGATTGAGATCACGGGGAGGTTATAGGGACAGAGAGTGAGATCACGGGGAGGTTAAAGGGACTGAGAGTGAGATCACTGGGAGGTCAAAGGGACTGAAAGTGAGATCACGGGGCGGTTAAAGGGACAGAGAGTGAAATCACGGGGAGGTTAAACGTACACAGAGTGAGATTAAGGGGAGGTTAAAGGGAGAGATAGTTAGATTACGGGGAGTTTAAAAGGACAGAAAGTGAGATCACGGGGAGGTTAATGGGCCAGAGAGTTAGATGACGTGGAGGTTAAAAGGACAGAAACTGAGATCACGGCGAGGTTAAAGGGACAGTTAGAGAGATCACGGGGAGGTTAAACGTAAACAGAGTGAGATCACGGGGAGGTTAAAGGGACAGTGACTGAGTTCACGGGGAGTTAAAAGGGATAGAGAGTGAGATCACGGGGAGGTTAAAGGGACAGAGAGTGAGATCACGGGGAGGTTAAAGGGACATAGAGCGAGATGACGGGGATATTAAAGGGACAGACAGTGAGATCACGTGGACTTAAGAGGGACCGAGACTGAGATCACGGAGAGGTTAAAGGGACAGTGACTGACTTCACGGGGAGTTAAAAGGGATAGAGAGTGAGATCACGGGGAGGTTAAAGGGACAGAGAGTGAGATCACGGGGAGGTTAAAGGGACATAGAGCGAGATGACGGGGATATTAAAGGGACAGACAGTGAGATCACGGGGACTTAAGAGGGACCGAGAGTGAGATCACGGAGAGGTTAAAGGGACAGAGAGTGTGATTATGGGGAGTTTAACGGGACAGTGAGTGAGATCACGGGGAGGTTAAAGGGACAGGTAGTGAGATCACGGGAGGGTTAAAGGGACAGAGAGTGAGATCACGGGGAGGATAAAGGGACAGAGATTGTGATCGGGCACATTTAAAGGGACAGAGAGTGAGAACAGGTACAGTGAAAGGAACAGAGAGTAAGATCATGGGGAGTTTAAGGGGACAGAGAGTTAGATCACGGGGAGGTTAAAGGGACAGAGAGTGAGATCACTGGGATGTTAAATGGACAGAGAGTGAGGTCACGGGGAGGTTAAAGGGACAGAGAGAGAGATCACGGGGAGGTTAAAGAGACAGTGACTGATATCACGGGGTGTTAAAAGGGATAGAGAGTGAGATCACAAGGAGGTTAGAGGGACAGAGAGTGAGATCACGGAGAGGTTAAAGGGACATGGAGCGAGATGACGTGGATATTAAAAGGACAGACAGTGAGATCACGGGGAGGTAAATGGGACTGAGAGTGAGATCACGGAGAGGTTAAAGGGACAGAGAGTGTGATTGCAGGGAGGTAAAAGGGAAAGTGAGTGAGATAACGGGGAGGTTAAAGGGACAGTGAGTGATATCACGTGGAGGTTATAGGGACAGAGAGTGAGTTCACGGGGAGGTTAAAGGGACAGAGAGTGAGATCACGGGGATATTTAATGGACAGATAGTAAGATCACAGGGAGGTGAAAGGGACAGAGAGAGAGATCACGGGGAGGTTAAATGGACAGAGAGTAAGATCGCGGGGAGGTTTAAGGGTAAGAGAGTGAGATCACGGGGAGGTTAAAGGGACAGGTAGTGAGATCACGGGAGGGTTAAAGGGACAGAGATTGTGATCGGGCACATTTAAAGGGACAGAGAGTGAGAACAGGTACAGTGAAAGGAACAGAGAGTAAGATCATGGGGAGTTTAAGGGGACAGAGAGTGAGATCACGGGATGTTAAATGGACAGAGAGTGTGGTCACGGGGAGGTTAAAGGGACTGGGATTGAGACCACGGGGAGGTTAAAGGGACAGAGATTGAGATCGGGGACAGTCAAACGGATAAAAAGTGAGAACAGGGACTGTTAAAGGGACAGAGATTGAGATCACGGGAAATTTAAAGGGACAGAGAGTGAGATTAAGAGGAGGTTAAAGGGACAGAAAGTGAGATCACGGGGAGGTTAAAGGGACAGAGAGTGATATCACGAGGAGTTTAAAAGGACGAGATTGAGATCATGGGGAGGTTAAAGGGACAGAGAGAGAGATCACGGGGAGGTTAAACGCACACAGAGTAGGATCACAGGGAGTTAAAGGGACAGAGAGTGAGAGCACGGGGCGTTAAAGGGAAATGGAGTGAGATCACGGGGAGGTTAAAGGGACAGAGAGTGAGATCACGGGGAGGTTAAAGGGACAGAGATTGAGATCACGGGGAGGTTATAGGGACAGAGAGTGAGATCACGGGGAGGTTAAAGGGACTGAGAGTGAGATCACTGGGAGGTCAAAGGGACTGAAAGTGAGATCACGGGGCGGTTAAAGGGACAGAGAGTGAAATCACGGGGAGGTTAAACGTACACAGAGTGAGATTAAGGGGAGGTTAAAGGGAGAGATAGTTAGATTACGGGGAGTTTAAAAGGACAGAAAGTGAGATCACGGGGAGGTTAATGGGCCAGAGAGTTAGATGACGTGGAGGTTAAAAGGACAGAGACTGAGATCACGGCTAGGTTAAAGGGACAGAGAGAGAGATCACGGGGAGGTTAAACGTAAACAGAGTGAGATCACGGGGAGGTTAAAGGGACAGTGACTGAGTTCACGGGGAGTTAAAAGGGATAGAGAGTGAGATCACGGGGAGGTTAAAGGGACAGAGAGTGAGATCACGGGGAGGTTAAAGGGACATAGAGCGAGATGACGGGGAGGTTAAAGGGAGTGATAGTTAGATTACGGGGAGTTTAAAAGGACAGATAGTGAGTTCACGGGGCGGTTAAAGGGCCAGAGAGTTAGATGACGGGGAGGTTAAATGGACAGAGACTGAGATCACGGGGAGGTTAAAGGGTCAGAGAGAGAGATCACGGGGAGGTTAAACGTACACTGAGTGAAATCACGGGGAGGTTAAAGAGACAGAGAGTGAGATCATGGGACGTTAAAAGGGACAGAGAGTGAGATCACAGGGATGTTAAAGGGACAGAGAGTGAGATGACGGGCATGTTAAAGGGACAGACAGTGAGATCACGGGGAGGTAAAAGGGACAGAGAGTCAGATCACGGGGAGGTTAAAGGGACAGAGAGTGAGATCACGGGGAGGTTAAAGGGACAAAGAGTGAGATCACGGGGAGATTAAAGGGACAGAGAGTGAGATCATGGGGAGGTTAAAGGGACGGAGAGTGAGATCATGGGGAGGTTAAATGGGCAGAGAGTGAGTTCACGGGGAGGTTAAAGTGACAGAGAGTGAGATCACGGGGAGGTTAAAGGGACTGAGAGTGAGATCACGGGGAGGTTAAATGGACAGAGAGTGAGATCACAGGGAGGTTAAAGGGACCGAGAGTGAGTGCGCAGGGTGGTTAAAGGTACAGTGAGTGAGATCACGGGGAGGTTAAAGGGACAGAGAGTGAGATAACGGGGAGGTTAAAGGGACAGAGAGTGAGATCACGGGGAGGTTAAAGGGACAGGGAGTGAGATCACGGGAATTTTATAGGGACAGTGGGTGAGATCACGGGGTGGTTAAAGGGACAGGGAGTGAGATCACGGGATGGTTAAAGTGACAGAGAGTGAGATCACGGGGAGGTTAAAGGGACAGAGAGTGAGAACACGGGGATGTTAAAGGGACAGACATTGAGATCACGGGGAGGTTAGAGGGACAGAGATGGAGATCGGGGACAGTCAAAAGGACAAAAAGTGAGAACAGGGACTGTTAAAGGGACAGAGATTGAGTTGACGGGGAGTTTAAAGGGACAGAGAGTGAGATTAAGAGGAGGTTAAAGGGACAGAAAGTGAGATCACGGAGAGGTTAAAGGGACAGAGAGTGATATCACGAGGAGTTTAAAAGGACGAGATTGAGATCATGGGGAGGTTAAAGGGACAGAGAGAGAGATCACGGGGAGGTTAAACGCACACAGAGTAGGATCACAGGGAGTTAAAGGGACAGAGAGTGAGATCACGGAGCGTTAAAGGGAAATGGAGTGAGATCACGGGGAGGTAAAAGGGACAGAGAGTGAGATCACGGGGAGGTTAAAGGGACAGAGATTGAGATCACGGGGAGGTTATAGGGACAGAGAGTGAGATCACGGGGAGGTTAAAGGGACTGAGAGTGAGATCACGGGGCGGTTAAAGGGACAGAGAGTGAAATCACGGGGAGGTTAAACGTACACAGAGTGAGATTAAGGGGAGGTTAAAGGGAGAGATAGTTAGATTACGGGGAGTTTAAAAGGACAGAAAGTGAGATCACGGGGAGGTTAATGGGCCAGAGAGTTAGATGACGTGGAGGTTAAAAGGACAGAAACTGAGATCACGGCGAGGTTAAAGGGACAGTTAGAGAGATCACGGGGAGGTTAAACGTAAACAGAGTGAGATCACGGGGAGGTTAAAGGGACAGTGACTGAGTTCACGGGGAGTTAAAAGGGATAGAGAGTGAGATCACGGGGAGGTTAAAGGGACAGAGAGTGAGATCACGGGGAGGTTAAAGGGACATAGAGCGAGATGACGGGGATATTAAAGGGACAGACAGTGAGATCACGTGGACTTAAGAGGGACCGAGACTGAGATCACGGAGAGGTTAAAGGGACAGTGACTGAGTTCACGGGGAGTTAAAAGGGATAGAGAGTGAGATCACGGGGAGGTTAAAGGGACAGAGAGTGAGATCACGGGGAGGTTAAAGGGACATAGAGCGAGATGACGGGGATATTAAAGGGACAGACAGTGAGATCACGGGGACTTAAGAGGGACCGAGAGTGAGATCACGGAGAGGTTAAAGGGACAGAGAGTGTGATTATGGGGAGTTTAACGGGACAGTGAGTGAGATCACGGGGATGTTAAAGGGACAGGTAGTGAGATCACGGGAGGGTTAAAGGGACAGAGAGTGAGATCACGGGGAGGATAAAGGGACAGAGATTGTGATCGGGCACATTTAAAGGGACAGAGAGTGAGAACAGGTACAGTGAAAGGAACAGAGAGTAAGATCATGGGGAGTTTAAGGGGACAGAGAGTTAGATCACGGGGAGGTTAAAGGGACAGAGAGTGAGATCACTGGGATGTTAAATGGACAGAGAGTGAGGTCACGGGGAGGTTAAAGGGACAGAGAGAGAGATCACGGGGAGGTTAAAGAGACAGTGACTGATATCACGGGGTGTTAAAAGGGATAGAGAGTGAGATCACAAGGAGGTTAGAGGGACAGAGAGTGAGATCACGGAGAGGTTAAAGGGACATGGAGCGAGATGACGTGGATATTAAAAGGACAGACAGTGAGATCACGGGGAGGTAAATGGGACTGAGAGTGAGATCACGGAGAGGTTAAAGGGACAGAGAGTGTGATTGCAGGGAGGTAAAAGGGAAAGTGAGTGAGATAACGGGGAGGTTAAAGGGACAGTGAGTGATATCACGTGGAGGTTATAGGGACAGAGAGTGAGTTCACGGGGAGGTTAAAGGGACAGAGAGTGAGATCACGGGGATATTTAATGGACAGATAGTAAGATCACAGGGAGGTGAAAGGGACAGAGAGAGAGATCACGGGGAGGTTAAATGGACAGAGAGTAAGATCGCGGGGAGGTTTAAGGGTAAGAGAGTGAGATCACGGGGAGGTTAAAGGGACAGGTAGTGAGATCACGGGAGGGTTAAAGGGACAGAGATTGTGATCGGGCACATTTAAAGGGACAGAGAGTGAGAACAGGTACAGTGAAAGGAACAGAGAGTAAGATCATGGGGAGTTTAAGGGGACAGAGAGTTAGATCACGGGGAGGTTAAAGGGACAGAGAGTGAGATCACGGGATGTTAAATGGACAGAGAGTGTGGTCACGGGGAAGTTAAAGGGACTGGGATTGAGACCACGGGGAGGTTAAAGGGACAGAGATTGAGATCGGGGACAGTCAAACGGATAAAAAGTGAGAACAGGGACTGTTAAAGGGACAGAGATTGAGATCACGGGAAATTTAAAGGGACAGAGAGTGAGAAACAGGGAGGTTAAAGCGACAGATAGTGAGATCACGGGGATGTTAAAGGGACAGAGATTGAGATCGGGGACAGTCAAACGGACAAAAAGTGAGAAAAGGGACTGTTAAAGGGACAGAGATTGAGTTAACGGGGAGTTTAAAAGGACGAGACTGAGATCATGGGGAGGTTAAAGGGACAGAGAGTGAGATCACGAGGAGTTTAAAAGGACGAGACTGAGATCATGGGGAGGTTAAAGGGACAGAGAGTGAGATCACGGGGAGTTTAAAAGTACGAGACTGAGATCATGGGGAGGTTAAACGCACTCAGAGTGAGATCACGGGGAGTTAAAGGGACAGAGAGTGAGACCACGGGGCGTTAAAGGGACTTGGAGTGAGATCACGGGTAGGTTAAAGTGGCAAAGAGTGAGATCTCGGAGATGTTAAAGGGACAGAGAGTGAAATCACGGGGAGGTTAAGGGGACAGAGGATGAGATCAATGGGAGGTTAAAGGGCCAGGTAGTGAATAACGGGGAGGTTAAAGGGACAGAGAGTGAAATCACGGGGAGGTTAAACGTACAGAGAGTGAGATCACGGGGAGGTTAAAGGGAGAGATAGTTAGATTACGGGGAGTTTAAAAGACAGATAGTGTGTTCACGGGGCGGTTAAAGGGCCAGAGAGTTAGATGACGGGGAGGTTAAATGGACAGAGACTGATATCACGGGGAGATTAAAGGGACAGAGAGAGAGATCACGGGGAGGTTAAACGTACACAGAGTGAAATCACGGGGAGGTTAAAGAGACAGAGAGTGAGATCACGGGACGTTAAAAGGGACAGAGAGTGAAATCACGGGGATGTTAAAGGGACTGAGAGTGAGATGACGGGCATGTTAAAGGGACAGACAGTGAGATCACGGGGAGGTAAAAGGGACAGAGAGTCTGATCACGGGGAGGTTAAAGGGACAAAGAGTGAGATCACGGGGCGGTTAAAGGGACAGTGAGTGAGATCACGGGGAGGTTAAAGGGACTGAGAGTGAGATCACGGGGAGGTTAAATGGACAGAGAGTGAGATCACGGGCAGGTTAAAGGGACAGAGAGTGAGTTCGCAGGGTGGTTAAAGGGACAGTGAGTGAGATCAGGGGGAGGTTAAAGGGACAGAGAGTGAGATCACGGGGAGGTTAAAGGGACAGAGAGTGAGATCACGGGGAGGTTAAAGGGACAGTGAGTGAGATCACGGGGATGTTATAGGACAGAGGGTGAGATAACGGGGTGGTTAAAGGGACAGGGAGTGAGATCACGGGAGGGTTAAAGGGACAGAGAGTGAGATCACGGGGATGTTAAAGGGACAGAGATTGAGATCACGGGGCGGTTAAAGGGACAGAGATTGAGATCGGGGACAGTCAAACGGACAAAAATTGAGAACAGGGACTGTTAAAGGGACAGAGATTGAGTTAACGGGGAGTATAAAGGGACAGAGAGTGAGATTACGGGGAGGTTAAAGGGACAGAAAGTGAGATCACGGGGAGGTTAAAGGGACAGAGCGTGACATCACGAGGAGTTTAAAAGGACGAGACTGAGATCATGGGGAGGTTAAAGGGACAGAGAGAGAGATCACGGGGAGGTTAAAGGGACAGAGAGTGTGATTGCGTGGAGGTAAAAGGGACAGTGAGTGAAATCACGGTGAAGTTAAAGGGACACAGAGTGAGATAACGGGGAGGTTAAAGGGAAAGTGAGTGAGAGCACAGGGAGGTTAAACGGACAGAGAGTGAGATCACGGGGAGGTTAAAGGGACAGAGAGTGAGATCACGGGGAGGTTAAAGGGACAGAGAGTGAGATCACGGGGAGGTTAAAGGGACTGAGAGTGAGATCACTGGGAGGTCAAAGAGACTTAAAGTGAGATCACGGGGAGGTTAAAATAGCTGAGAGTGAGATCAAGGGGAGGTTAAAGGGACAGAGAGTGAGATTACGGGGAGGTTAAAGGGACAGAGAGTGAGATCACGGGGAGGTTAATGGGAGAGAGAGTGAGATCACGGGGATGTTATAGGGACAGAGGGTGAGATCACGGGGAGATTAAAGGGACAGGGAGTGAGATCACGGGAGGGTTAAAGGGACAGAGAATGAGATCACGCGGAAGTTAAAGGGACAGAGAGTGAAATCACGGGTAGTTTAAATGGACAGAGTGTGAGATCACTTGGAGGTTAAAGGGACAGAGAGAGAGATCACGGGGAGGTTAAATGGACAGAGAGTAAGATCCCGGGGAAGTTAATGGGACAGAGAGTGAGATCACGGGGAGGTTAAAGGGACAGACAGTGAGATCACGGGGAGGTAAAAGGGACTGAGAGTGAGATCACGGAGAGGTTAAAGCAACAGAGAGTGTGATTACGGGGAGGTTAAAGGGACAGTGAGTGAGATCACGGGGAGGTTAAAGGGACAGAGAGAGAGATCACGGGGAGGTTAAATGGACAGAGAGTAAGATCACGGGGAAGTTAAAGGGACAGAGAGTGAAATCACGGGGAGGTTAAAGGGACAGATAGTGAGATCACGGTGATGTTATAGGAACAGAGGGTGAGATCACGGGGAGGTTAAATGGACAGAGAGTGTGATTACGGGGAGGTTAAAGGGACAGTGAGTGAGATCACGGGGAGGTTAAAGGGACAGAGAGAGAGATCACAATGAGGTTAAATGGAAAGAGCGTAAGATCACGGGGAGGTTAAAGGGATAGAGAGTGAGATCACGGGAGGGTTAAAGGGACAGAGAGTGAGATCACGGGGAGGATAAAGGGACAGAGATTGTGATCGGGCACATTTAAAGGGACAGAGAGTGAGAACAGGTACAGTGAAGGAACAGAGAGTAAGATCATGGGGAGTTTAAGGGGAGAGAGAGATAGATCACGGGGAGGTTAAAGGGACAGAGAGTGAGATTACGGGGATGTTAAAGGAACAGAGATTGAGATCGGGGACATTCAAACGGATAAAAAGTAAGAACAGGGACTGTTAAAGGGACAGAGAGTGAGATTACGGGGAGGACAAAGGGTCAGAAAGTGAGATC